>NC_133650.1:24717956-24865456 GCF_009905375.1 Apium graveolens | reverse complement strand
CTTCCTTTTCGCTTCCCTGGGCTTCGTTCCTCTTACTGTTTCTTTCCGGCTTGTTTTTCCGGTGAGCCGCCGCTGTGTTTTTCAGTTTGGCTTGGTTCAATTCTTGCTCAGTTGGTATACATATACATATATATATACATGTGTGTGCTCTGTGTGTGCATATGTGTTGTGTTGTGTGTGCTGTGCTGTGTGCAGTGTGTGTGTGGGGGGCGGCGTGTGGCCGTGTGTGTGGCTGCGGTTGCTGCTCTGTGGTTTTCGGTTGGGCCTGTGTATTCGGACCTTGGTTTTGTTGTTGGGCCTTACTGTTATGTTAACTGTTGGGCTTGTGGTTTGGATTTGGTGGGCTGTTTATGCTCTGTTGGGTTGGTTTATTACAGATTTTAATTTTGTTTAAATTCCATTATTGCAGGGAATTATTGATTAATATTCGTGATATTAATTATTCGTGATGGAAATGGTTTTAAAATATCGGTATAATTTATTTGGGAACTCGTAATATGTCGGGCGCCAATAAATTGTGCCGCCGTTGACGATGAACTTTGGCGAGTCAACGGTGGACGGTGATGACGATGTTCTGAGTCCTAAATTTTATAAATAAATAAAATGTTTTTTCATAAAATATTTCCGGATTTAAATAATTAATTGTGATTGGTGTTGGGATGCAAGTTGTATAAAAGGACGAAGTAATATGGTGAATTGTGTGATTGTTGACGTCGATTGCAATCGACGGGTAGTCCTATAAATAAATAAGATGCTGCCAAAATTTCCTAAAAATATGTTCGAAAATATATATTTATATGTTATCTTAACAATATTTCCGACTATATGACTATGTGATTACAGGTTATGTGTATAATAATAATACGAGTCGGGTTGTCGAATTTGGGTTATTAGGATTTGAGGATATCAAGCATGTCGGTATAACTAATTAGGGTATTTTGTAATTGTAGATCCCAATCGAGTCGTTCCAGGATCGAAATCAGCGTGAAAGCTATTAGGGTCTGTAAAGCATTGCAAGGCAAGTACCCCTGACCATTCTTTTATGGTTCAGTGTATATGGATAGCTAAATGTTTTATTCTCGTAATGGAACACAAACGTTTTAAGTTACGTATTCCCCGTAGTTATAAAATCACCGTTTTTGAATTGTTTTGGGAAGAAGTAACTTCAAAAGGTACCTATCTCAAATGAAATGAATTGCGAAATGGATTTTATATGTGTGCTGGCTAAATAAATGATTTTGAAAATGAGATGGTACAAGTGTTTTGAAAACTGGATAAAACGGTCAGATATGGGATACATTGGGGCCAGAGTAGGCCTATTGAGGTGGTGTAAGAGGCTAATTCGGTTGCGCGCATTATAAAACCGATTAGTCCAGCAGGTCAGAGACCTAGCTAGTCTCTGAGTTCCGGAACAGGTAAATGGGATGGCAGTTAGAGCCGTCTGGTGTTGATAGCCTGATCAGCTGTCTTCACATATCTGCTATGTATGTGATTGGGATTTGTGAATTATATGAAAGTATGATTTATTGATACAGCGGTTTTATAAAATGATTAGCATGCTAAAATTGGACTCTGGTATTACGCAGCACACTATATTGTTGTTTTCACAAAGCTAATTAGTGTTATCCAGTTACTTTGATTATCATTATGAAATGTTGATATCGTGATTACAGCTCTGTTCCCATTATTGTTACTTTACTGTTTTAATTTGTTATTCATATTTGGTACTGCTGAGCGATTATGCTCACCCTTGCAAACTGTTACGTATATTTCGCAGATGCCTAGAAGATCTGTCAGACCGACCCGTATTCCCGTCCCTTCTGGACCTGGCTCCTCTGAGGTAGTTTGTATCAGACCATGAGGTCTGCAGAGTTGCTGAATAAAGTTAGTGCATCATAGATAGTGAATAAAGAATTTGTAATAATGAGAAACCTGAATTATACTTGGACCTGGATCGGATCTTGGTTCGGGGTCGAGTTAGTATATTTTAATAATAATTCTGTTGTTTATATTTTTGGTAATTGTGTTTAGTGACGTCAACTCCTGACCCCGGGGTTGAGGCCGTCACAGTTGGTATCAGAGCTACAGGTTCAAGTCCCTGATTCAGGTTAGGGATTGTGTCAAGTAGGTGATAACGTGAGTCTTTAAGTGTGAGTCAGCAACTCATATAGAGGAGAAAACCTTTAGAGTCAGTCGAGGGTTCCGACGGCGTTACCATGGCATCTATTAAATGTTTTGATAGAATTGCCTTGACCTGGTTGTGTCTTGTCTATACACTATTATGTTGACAGTGACCTATTGCGATTTCGAGCTCTCCATCTTGGGCTTCTGATTCGGATAGCTCAGATACGGAGAAACCCCTTGATGCTGTTGCTGAGGAGACCCCTATGCCTCCTCCACCAGTTCCTTCTTATGTACCTCGAGACATTCCTGGATCTGGTCCTCGTCCCCGTTGGGTACGTAGGTCTGTGTCTGCTGTCAGAGATTTCCCTCCTGGCTGCAGTCCCAGTTCTTTCATGATGAGACCTCCGGCACCTCCTGTGGCCCCTAGTGGTATTTCTTCACCGATCCCTTATCATGTGCATAGGGCGGTGAATACTTCCTTTATCAGAGACCAGAGTCCAGAGTTTGCTGCCCAGTTGGACCAGGTACCTATTGCACCATTTCACGGTATTTCTGCCCTTTCCCCTGAGGTGCGAGCCCGTGTGAGAGCACTGACCCAGATGGCTGTAGAGAGGGCTAGATCTGTTGACCGTTTCATTAGTTCAGAGTTCAGAGCTGTGCAGTATCAGGATCTAGTGAACTGGCTAGTGTTTGAGCTAGGTTCTATTGGTGGCAGTGGTAGAGACTAGACAGAGTTGCAGTAGAGGGATGCAGAGCTCAGAATTGACTTTTAGGAGTTCTGTGGTTATTTACTTTGTATATGTACATTATGTTGTGATAGTTTGTAGTAGGTGAGGCTGTTTTGACAGCCAATTTTGGTGTGTATTCGGATGGTTCTTTGTATTTGGATTTTCAGTTGTACTAGTTGGATTTTGTCGGTTACTGTAGTCCAGCTGCTTTATATTATCGTTCAGTTTTTTTTATATATTGTGTTGCTATTATTGTTGCTATTATTTTTATTGTTTCTGTTGCTGGCATTTTTAGATTATAATCATTCACTCAGGACGGATCCAATTATAATGGGGGATGAGAATATTGTCTTAGTGGCAACGCTCTCCTGATGCATAAATATAAACTGCTGGAGCAATCCATTTTCTTATATATGACTATTATATTTCAGGAGATGCCACCAAAGAAAAATTTTCAGCCCAATAACGGATCTGCTGGGGATCCTTCCATGAGTGATTTGATGAACTTGTTGCATCAGCAGACTGTACAGCTGGCCCAACAGCAACAACAACAGCAACAGCAGCTCATACAGCAACAACAACAAGAAATCCAACAGCAGCAACTACAAATCCAACAGCAGCATGAAATGAGAGGGGCAAATCAAGGTGTTAGTTTTAAGTCTTTTCAAGCAGTGAAGCCCCCAGAGTTTAAAGGAGAGGTAGATCCTGTTGCTGCCAGGATATGGTTAAAGGAAATGGAAAAGGCGTTTGCACTCAGTAAGGTGAGTGAGGATTTAAAGACTGATTATGCTAGTTATTTTCTGAGAAATGATTCGAATTATTGGTGGGAATCTACGCGAGCCCTAGAAGGAGAAGCTCCAGTTCCCTGGGCCAGATTCACAGAACTGTTTTTGGAAAAATACTTTCCAGCCTGTCTCCAAAGTCAAATCGAGATGGAATTTTTGGAGTTGAAACAAGGAAATAGGAGTGTTACGGAATATGAAGCAAAGTTTACGGAGTTGGCCCGTATAGCACCGGAATATGTAAGTTCAGAAGCTCAACGAGCGAAGCGGTTTCAACAAGGGTTGAAGCCAGAAATAAGAAGTGGAGTTGTAGCCTTACAACTCAAGACATATACTTCGGTAGTTCAGGCTGCCCTGGTGATAGAGAGTGATCAGAAGTTAGCTGCAAAGGAGCAGGGTGAGAAGAAGAGAAAATTTGAAAGTGGACCCGCTAGATCAGAATCAGGAATAGCGAGTCGGAAGTTTCAGCGTTGTTCGGTAGGAATAAGAATAAAAAGTTTAAAGGGCAAAACTTTCCCCAAGTTAAGCTCGGTACAACATCAGTTAACTCTGCCCCGACAAGGATGAGTAAGCCAGTGGTTGATTGTAAGACGTGTGGGAAAAGGCACAGTGGACAGTGCCGAGAGAATGTTAATTGTTTTAAGTGTGGACAGAAAGGCCACTATTCCACGGAATGTAAGTCTGAGATTCAAGGAGTTACTTGTTTTAGTTGCGGCAAAGTGGGACACATAGCTAGGAATTGCAAGTCAGTGACCCAAGGTAATGCGGGAAGGAGTGTGTCTCAAGGACCAGCAACCAGTACTGCGAGAGCTAGGACTTTTAAGATGACCCAGAAGTCTCTAGTTCATGACTCTGATGTGGTTGCAGGTACGCTTATTCTTAATTCCGTACCTGTTAACGTTTTGTTTGATTCGGGAGCGTCCAAATCTTTTATATCTGTGAGTTATGTGAATAAAATGCAATTAATGCTAGAAGATTTAGATGAACCCTTAACTATAGAAGTGGCTAATAAGGATAAAGTACTTGTAAAACAATTTTGTCCTAGTTGTTCCCTAAAGATTTCGGGGTATATGTTCCTTGTTGACTTAATACCCTTCGAGTTGGGAGACTTTGATTTTATTCTAGGTATGGATTGGTTGTCTCGATATAGGGCAAACATTGATTGTAAGAAGAAGAGAGTTGTTATGTGCACCTCAGATAATAGAAGGATCAGTTACCAAGGGCAGAGGCGAGATAGGAAGTTTCTCTTAGTGATGCAAGCAAGAAAATTGTTGAGACAAGGATGTGAAGCGTACTTAGCTCATGTAGTGGATACGAAGAAAGAGACCCCTATTTTGGATGACATCCATGTAGTAAGAGAATTCCCTGATGTTTTTCCAGAAGAATTACCAGGATTGCCACCTGATCGTGAGATAAAGTTTTCCATTGATTTGATACCTGGAGCTGAACCAGTTTCTAACGCTTCATACAGAATGGCCCCGATTGAAATGAAAGAATTGGCTAAGCAACTTCAGGGATTATTGGATAAAGGAGTTATTCGACCTAGTGTTTCCCCGTGGGGTGCTCCAGTGTTATTTGTGAAGAAAAAGGATGGAAGTATGAGATTGTGTATTGATTACAGAGAGTTGAATAAGTTGACAATAAAGAATAAATATCCCTTGCCGCGGATCGATGACTTGTTTGACCAGCTTAAGGGAGCATGTTACTTTTCAAAGATTGATTTAAGGTCCGGCTACCACCAATTGAAGATAAAGCCCGAGGATATTCCCAAGACTGCATTTCGAACAAGGTATGGCCATTACGAGTTTCTAGTAATGTCGTTTGGATTGACGAATGCGCCAGCAGCTTTCATGGATTTGATGAATAGGGTATATAAGGAGTATCTGAATAAGTTTATTATTGTATTTATTGATGACATCCTCATATATTCGAAGAATCCAAAAGATCACGCGGTACATCTGCAGATTGCCCTTCAAAAGTTAAGAGAAAAGCAATTATATGCTAAATTTTCTAAGTGTGAGTTTTGGTTGACGGAGGTACAGTTTCTTGGACATATGGTGAGTAAGGAAGGTATCAAAGTAGACCCGGTAAAGATTGAAGCCGTATCAAAATGGGAGCAACCGAAGACACCCACAGAAATAAGAAGTTTTCTTTGATTAGCAGGATATTATCGAAGGTTTGTGAAGGATTTCTCAAAGATTGCATCCCCACTAACTAAGTTGACCAGGAAGAATGAGAAGTTTGTTTGGACGGAAAAGTATGAAGAGAGTTTCCAGGAGTTAAAGCGAAGATTAGTGACGGCTCTAGTGTTAGCATTGCCATATGAGACAGGAAACTTTGTAATTTATAGTGATGCTTCTCTGAAAGGATTGGGATGTGTGTTAATGCAGCATGACAAAGTGATTGTGTATGCCTCCAGACAACTAAATCCTCACGAACAAAAATATCCAGTTCATGACCTTGAATTGGCGGCTATAGTATTTGCTTTAAAGTTATGGCGTCACTACTTGTATGGAGAGAAATGTGATATTTACACCGATCATAAGAGCCTAAAGTACATATTAACGCAGAAAGATCTGAACATGAGACAGAGAAGGTGGTTGGAGTTGATTAAGGACTATGATTGTTCAATTAACTATCACCCAGGTAAAGCCAATGTAGTGGCTGATGCCTATATGATTAAGATTGCGGAAGAGTTGGCGCAAGATTTAGAAAGAATGGAAGTTGAAGTTCGAGTACCAAATGAAATTTAGGAGCAGCTATATGAAGTTACTTTCCAGCCAGCATTAATGGAAAAGATTAGAAGATGTCAAGAAGGAGTTATGGAGCAAGAGTTGGATACTTTGACAGGAGAAGAGTTGTGTACTCAAAAAGATAGTCAAGGTTTATATAGGTTTTCTCCAGAGTATGGATTCCTGATGTAACAGAGTTGAAGAACGAAGTATTGCAGGAAGCACATAACTCTAGGTTTTCTATCCATCCTGGTAGTACCAAGATGTACCAGGATTTGAAGAGAAATTTTTGGTGGCCAGGAATGAAGAAAGATATTGCCAATTGGGTAAGTAAATGTCACGTGTGTCAGACGGTGAAAGCAAAGCATCAACGACCAAGTGGATTGTTACAATCTTTGGAGATTCCCCAATGGAAATGGGAAGACATTGCTATGGACTTTGTAGTTGGATTGCCAAAGATGAGAGCGAATCATGATGCTATTTGGGTAATCATTGATAGATTGACTAAGTCGGCACATTTTCTTCCGATTAATGAAAGGTATTCATTGGAAAAATTAGTTAAGTTATACTTGGATGAGATAGTTACCAAACATGGAGTTCCTGTTTCTATAGTGTCGGATCGAGACCCGAGATTTAATTCCAGGTTCTGGACTAAATTCCAAGAGTGCCTAGGAACAAAATTGAATATGAGCACTGCTTATCATCCTCAGACGGATGGCCAAAGTGAGAGGACAATTCAGACCATAGAGGATATGTTGAGAGTCTGTGTTCTAGATTTTAAGGGTAATTGGGATGAGCACCTACCTTTAATTGAATTCTCATATAATAACAGCTACCATGCCAGTATAGGGATGCCACCTTATGAAGCTTTGTATGGTCGAAAATATAGGTCACCATTGTACTGGGATGAGGTAGGAGAAAAGAAAGTGTTAGGCCCTGAGTTGGTTCAGCAGACTAGAGGTGCTATAGTGTTGATTCGGAAAAGATTGGAAGCAGCTCAAGATAGACAAAGGAAATACGCAGATATGCATAGGAAAGACATGAACTTTGAAATAGGAGCGTTGGTGTTACTAAAGGTATCGCCTTGGAAAGGGTTAGTACGATTTGGTCAGAAGGGTAAACTTAGCCCTAGATTCATAGAACCCTTTGAGGTTTTGAAGAAAGTAGGAAAGGTCGCTTATGAGATAGCGTTACCATCGCAGTGGCAGCACATTCATAATGTGTTCCACGTGTCTATGTTGAAGCCCTATGTCCCTAATTCAAATCAAGTCATAGAATACGAACCGATTGAGCTTCAACCAGATTTGTCTTATGTGGAACAACCGGTCCAAATTTTAGACCGTAAAGAACGAGTCCTTAGGAATAAATCGATTCCTACAGTAAAAGTTTTGTGGCAGAATCCTCGAGTATAAGAGTCTACTTGGAAATTAGAGTCAGACATGCTTCATAAATATCCTCATTTGTTTAGCTGAGTCAGATTCTGGGGACAGAATCTTTTTAAGGGGGAAAGAATATAACGACTCGTGTATTTTTATTTTATTTTTAATATTTGGAAGTGTAATAAAAGTTTAAGTAAATAAATAAAGGTGTGTATTGATTTTGGCAGCAGTTACTGATTGTTATTTATATATTTATGATTTGTTAATATGTGGACTTGGAATTATGTGGTTTATTGGCGAGTTATATGATTTTATTTCGCTTGCAAAAGTGAATTTATGGTAATTTTAATTTCATAAATATTTGAGTTGTCTTTAAAATTGGTTTTTTCTAATTTTATAATCTCAATAATTATTTTTAGGACTTTATAAAAATTGAGAAATCAATATTTTGTTAACTATTCATTTTTAAATGATTTTCTGAGTGTGTTAAATGCTAAAATCCATATTTAATTATGGGAATCTTTAAAAATTATAAAATTTATATTTTATTAAGTTCATATTATTCGGAGAATTTTAAAATTATTTTGGGAATTTTCAGGAATCGTTTCATGCGCGCGTCGTTTCGTTATTTATTAAAAAGCGGGTATGCAGCGCAACCCAGAATTGTTTTAAAATTCTGAAACTTATGATTTAAATAATTTCGGAATATTTGTATCATATTAACTCTGTTAAGGCGATGTTCTGATTAATATTTATTTATAAATTGGACCCTTAAAAATAGATTAAAACAGCGTGTCGGGCTTGCAGTCAGTTAAAACGAAAATAAAATGACACGTATTGGACACGTGCCGTGCGTTGGTTAAGTCAGGAGGCTGAATAATCAAATTGGGAGAGGGGATAAACATCACTTTTCTTGTCTCTCTCTCCCGACTGTCTCTCAATTCTCTCTGTTCTCTCTCTCGAATACTTCGAGTTTGCTCGGGTTTTTTTTTCTTCTCGGCTATCATCTTATTCCTTTTCGCTTCCCTGGGCTTCGTTCCTCTTACTGTTTCTTTCCGGCTTGTTTTTCCGGTGAGCCGCCGCTGTGTTTTACAGTTTGGCTTGGTTCAATTCTTGCTCAGTTGTTATACATATACATATATATATACATGTGTGTGCTCTGTGTGTGCATATGTGTTGTGTTGTGTGTGATGTGATGTGTGCAGTGTTTGTGTGGGGGGCGGCGCGTGGCCGTGTGTGTGGCTGCAATTGCTGCTCTGTAGTTTTCGGTTGGGCCTGTGTATTCGGGCCTTGGTTTTGTTGTTGGGCCTTACAGTTATGTTAACTGTTGGGCTTGTGGTTTGGATTTGGTGGGCTATTTATGCTCTGTTGGGTTGGTTTATTACAGATTTTAATTTTGTTTAAATTCCATTATTACAGGGAATTATTGATTAATATTCGTGATATTAATTATTCGTGTTGGAAATGGTTTTAAAATATCGGTATAATTTATTTGGGAACCCGTAATATGTCGGGCGCCAATAAATTGTGCCGCCGTTGACGATGAACTTTGGCGAGTCAACGGTGGACGGTGATGACGATGTTCTGAGTCCTAAATTTTATAAATAAATAAAATGATTTTTCATAAAATATTTCCGGATTTAAATAATTAATTGTGATTGGTGTTGGGATGTAAGTTGTATAAAAGGATGAAGTAATATGGTGAATTGTGTGATTGTTGACGTCGATTGCAATCGACGGGTAGTCCTATAAATAAATAAGATGCTGCCAAAATTTTCTAAAAATATGTTCAAAAATATATATTTATATGTTATCTTAACAATATTTCTGACTATATGACTATATGATTACAGGTTATGTGTATAATAATAATACGGGTCGGGTTGTCGGATTTGGGTTATTAGGATTTGAGGATATCAAGCATGTCGGTATAACTAATTAGGGTATTTTGTAATTGTAGATCCCAATCGAGTCGTTCCAGGATCGAAATCAGCGTGAAAGCTATTAGGGTCTATAAAGCATTGCAAGGCAAGTACCCCTGACCATTCTTTTATGGTTCAATGTATATGGATAGCTAAATGTTTTATTCTCGTAATGGAACACAAACGTTTTAAGTTACGTATTCCCCGTAGTTATAAAATCACCGTTTTCGAATTGTTTTGGGAAGAAATAACTTCAAAAGGTACCTATCTCAAATAAAATGACTTGCGAAACAGATTTTATATATGTGCTGGCTAAATAAATGATTTTGAAAATGAGATGGGTACAGGTGTTTTGAAAACTGGATAAAACGGTCAGATATGGGATACATTGAGGCCAGAGTAGGCCTATTGAGGTGGCGTAAGAGGCTAATTCGGTTGCGCGCATTATAAAACCGATTAGTCCGGCAGGTCAGAGACCTAGCTAGTCTCTGAGTTCCGGAACAGGTAGATGGGATGGTAGTTAGAGCCGTCTGGTGTTGATAGCCTGATCAGCTGTCTTCACATATCCGCTATGTATCTGATTGGGATTTGTGAATTATATGAAAGCATGATTTATTGATACAACGTTTTATAAAATGATTAGCATGCTAAAATTGGACTCTGGTATTACGCAACACACTATATTGTTGTTTTCACAAAGCATGCTAATTAATGTTATCCAGTTACTTTGATTATCATTATGAATGTTGATATCGTGATTACAGCTCTGTTCCCATTATTGTTACTTTAATGTTTTAATTTGTTATTCATATTTGGTACTGCTGAGCGATTATGCTCACCCTTGCAAATTGTTACGTATATTTCGCAGATGCCTAGAAGATCTGTCAGACCGACCCGTGTTCCCGCCCCTTCTGGACCTGGCTCCTCTGAGGTAGTTTGTATCAGACCATGAGGTCTGAAGAGTTGCTGAATAAAGTTAGTGCGTCATAGATAGTGAATAAAGAATTTGTAATAATGAGAAACCTGAATTATACTTGAACCTGGATCGGATCTTGGTTCGGGGTCGAGTTAGTATATTTTAATAATAATTCTGTTGTTTATATTTTTGGTAATTGTGTTTAGTGACGTCAATTCCTGACCCCGGGGTTGAGGCCATCACAACATGGTACTAGACAGACCCACAGTGAGATTCTTCATGTTTAATAAAGTCATAAGAAAGACTCACAGTGATAATGGTGTAACGATCATTTGACTTCAAATCATTATATTTCTATACGAGGATTAATATACTTTGACTACATTAAAAGTTACTTTTGATCGGGTGATGATAAAAGTGGACATCGGGTATATCATGAGTCGTATGAGAAATATGAATGATAGATAAAGGATTTAACCCTCCTATAATTAGGAGATATATTATTGGCCTCTTGACTGAGTGAGATTATAAAAGCATGGCCATGCTCAAATAATGATTTGTCTTGATAGTCTACTCATGGATCAAGTAAACCCGGATTAAATGTTGAAGAGGATGACTAAATACATGCCTCGAGTTTAATCTATAATATGTATGGTTAGGGATTATATTACACGAAAAACATTAATCACGAAAGGTTTTATCTAATCACGATTTAATTATTGTTTAATTGGGTAACAATGATGTATTACTAGATACCGCTCATTGTTTATAATTTTATTAGAGAATAAAATTATTGCCAATTAAATAATAGCCTATAGGGTCGCACAAATAGAGCACTTAATGGAATAGTTAATTTAAATTATGGATTTAAATTAATTGATGATTATTCAAATTTTATTATAATTAAGTAAGACTTATTTGAGATAATATAAATTCGAATTAAAAGGAATGTTTTTTGCCCATAATAATTAAGTATGACTTAGTTATTAATTAAATAATAGAAATTCGTTTTTATTATTTAATCCAATACCTACTAGGGTTGGGCTTTGCTGTTATGGGCCTTTTTAGTCAGCCATTATAAATAAATAATGATAGGTTAAAGAGGCTTGTACATTTTTGGAGAAAACCCTAGCAGCAAAGAGAGGCAGAGGCAATTTGGATCGTCAAGAAGGAGGCTAGTACACCCATTCCGTAGTCAAGTTTGTGAGACGTTCTTGGAGGGGCTCGTGTGGATACCATAAAGGTGTTTCTCCGAGAGGTAGACACAAAGCGTGATAGCTAGGATCTCCGTTGAGTTCGTGAAAGTTAAGCTCTTGAAAGGTATGATCCGTTATCTACATAATCTGCCCACAATTATAATTGGATCCTGTTTTTGGGTTTCGAATTTTTTTTTGTTTTATTTACGTTTATCCGCTGCGTTTTATTCCTCGGAACCCAACAATGGTATCAGAGCTACGTGTATAAGGGGCTGATTTGGTTACGTATTTACTGTATTTTTACAATTATGCATGTGCGATGAGTCTACTATGATAACAGTTATGTTATATGAGTCTACCATGATAACAGTTATGTTATATGAATGATATGATGAATATGTTAATGATCTATATGATGATACTAGTATGTTTAAGATCTGCCATAACTCATATGTATGCGATCTCTTAAAATATGTATACTGATACTTTTTGGTAACTGGGATATGGATCGTGTGTATACTGATACATGCTTCTGGAATAGTATTCCGATACATGTTTTGCTAGTATTCTGATACTTGATTTTGCAAAAATTTCCGCCATCGGGGGGCTCGCTGTCCCCTCCCCCCCCGAATTTCCCCGTGTTTAGGGTTTCGTTTTAATTTG
This sequence comes from Apium graveolens, assembly GCF_009905375.1. NCBI lineage: Eukaryota > Viridiplantae > Streptophyta > Magnoliopsida > Apiales > Apiaceae > Apium > Apium graveolens. The sequence continues at coordinate 24,853,014 of NC_133650.1, read as the reverse complement.
TGCTTATGACATATGCTTTACTTATTTATTATTCTTGATTGGATCATGATAAGTGATAAATAGTATGTCATCTTTATATGATCTATCATGTTCTTTAATGGTTACTTGAGCATGGTGCATAGTTATGGCCTTAAGACCTTAGTTGTAATGGTTTATTCTTTTGGTTTGTAATAAATACAACTTGCATGTCGTTTTCTATTTGTAGTTGTTTTATCTCGAATGTAACTCGAGTTCTTTTGTAAGTTCATTAGTATAATTCTTAATGTAACATCCAAGAAGGACAAGGGAACAAGGAGGCATCCTATGGAGGCCAAGGAGACAATGGAAGCAATAGAGAAGACATATGTAATAGTTATTTTTTACACCATAGATTGACCTTGATCTTTTTATTAGCCTGAAAAGATCACATAGGATTGGGCCATAACTATTGCACGTTTACTTTTTGCACTTTTCATATGATGTATAAATAGTATGTGTAGAGTATAATATGCATGTTTTAATTAGATTAATGATGCATGTATGTATTAGATACATCACCCATGCCATGCCTTTAAACAAGATAAAATCTGTAACGACTCAAGATTTAAAATTAACAAACGATCATGAGATTCTCGTGTTTATGAAACACGGAATAAAATACGAATTTTCTTTATTTCTGACATGGGGCGATTTTGTCAACAACGGGTTCATAGAACTTGTAAGGCTGTGGGTTTTAAGCGAGACCGATGTGACTCCTCCACTACCTGGAAATCAAACCATTGACGAGTATTGATTAGAAGTATTTTATTCAAGGAAAAATTGGGAATCTCTTTAAGATGGTATCATGATCGTTCTAAATTAAAAATCCCTAAGTAAAAATATTAAGTTTTAATAAGATGCTTTCCAATGAATGAACACTCATTGAATCCTAGATCGATAAGGGGAAGGGATGTCAGTGGCAGGGGACTCCTATCTATCATGGTGAAATGCGACGAATATAAACGGTTATATTCGGACGTTGTATCATTAGATCTAACTTAACAGAGTCATCATAATAAGGTGAATATAAACAGTTATATTCAGCTATTATGAACTTAGAAGCATAGAGTTTGGTTAAAAATCTATTAGATAGATAAGATCAATTGTTGTTCACCAAATTATCCAAGAATTATATATGATATAATTGACAACTGTTGTCTACCTAAATAATCATGTTTGAAGGATACCAGTGGTTGACTTAGGACATGACGAAACATGGATCTTGGCTCACTAGAAAGATTTATGGGATATACTTTCCGAATTAATAGTTAGGGCTATTAATTTAATAAAAGTAGTGGGAGATATATTATGAATATATGTAATAACCCCAATTTTTGGAATTTTTGAAACCCTTATGAATAGTAATTTTGCTGAAAATGCTGAATAAGAAAACTTTTCATGCCACACTATGTAGGGGTTCTGTTATTGATATTCTGAGATTTTATTAGTACTCTATATGGTATATAAGTGTATGTAAAGATCGTCAGAATTCAATTCCGAACACTTTGATTTTTCCCGGAAATCCACCAGATACAGAAAGAAGTGAGTATAAGGTAACAGGATAAATAGGATTTAAATTTAAGGATTTTAAGAGAGGATCATAAAAAGGAATATAAAATATTGAGGAAGGTTTAGGGGAACCCAAGTGATAAGATCCCGGATATGATTCCTCAAACGATAAACGAGAACGAAAGTTAAGCGAACCATATAACAGATGAGCGGTCATTAGGCAAGCAATTAGGAGTTAATCAAGGAGGTTAGGGATGATGATGTCATCAAACCAACAAGAAGAAGACAAGTGTAACAAGATGACCTAAGCTTGATGACCTAAGCATGACAAGTGGGAAGGATTGGTTGGTTGATTGTGAGCCACATATTTTTCACCATGGTAAAAAATTGAATTTAATTCCAAGACAAAATGAAGCAACCAACCAACAAATATCATAACACAAATACAAATTGAAAGTTGACTTTCCCATTTCAAGAAGAAAGCTCTCGGCTAAAACAAACTCAGCAACTTCAAACTGCCATATCTCCTTCAATACTCACTCAAATGTTGTGTTCTATAGCTCGTTGGAAAGGTATTGAGATGACCTACAACTCTTGTTCACAAGTCTCTTCCAAATAAGCATGTTAAGACCCTCATTTTTACAGTTCTTTAAATAGGACTTTTAGAAACTTCAAAGCCTAACTTTGTGTTCTTGATTTCTTTGGAAAGATCAAGCTTGTAGGAGGCTCCCTAAGGCTTCCTAGAAACTTAACACCTCCCAAGGAAGGTATAAATCTTCACACCCTTTAGTAATAAATTTGATTGTTGAAGTTTGGAGATGGTTTGGATGGATGAGTAGTAATTTGAATGATAAGCATGATTCGAGCTTAATTGTTAAGTAGTTTAGTTGAATTTGGAGATGTTATAATATATGATTGGATTGAGATCCTTGAGCTTATTATGACTGAAATCAGTAGCATTGATGTGTATATTGAGTTGTTGTTGATTGGTAGTTGGATTGATATGATTTGGAATGGTAAAAATTGGGAAATCGCGTAAACATAGCGGTCGTAATGTCCGATTTACTTTAGACTGCTTTTGTTCATAACATTAGGACCCGAGAACTCCCTGCTAGGTTTTGACCATTGCCATGTTTAGATAGTTCATGTTACGAGCTTCGTTTTGATATGTGTTTCGTTTGATTCCGATGTACGGTTTAGGAGAAACGGCCGTTTTAAGTAACGACGTTACGCGAACGAAACATTACCCCTCGCCTTACTTTGAAACATAGGTTAAAGACCTTAAAGGACTAATTGGAGTATGAAACCTTTATGTAAAGTGTAATAGGCAGTTGGTAAGACACTCGCGAAGGAATCGCCTTAAAACTCGTAATGGTTAATTTATTAAAAATGGTGGAGCCGAGGGTACTCGAGTGACTTAAGAGAATCAGTAAGCGCAAAGCGAGCGTTAGAGTCTAATTTGGTTAAAGTATAGATTTACAAGTGACTTCGGTTTAATTCCAACTTATATGTTGTTTATAGGTTACCAGACTCGTCCCGAGCCATTTGTAACCCCCAGTCGCTCAGGCAAGTTTTCAACCCGTTATAACTGTTGTGGTGATGTATATGTGTATATGCATTATCTTGTGATAGTGCATGATTGTTATTAGCAAATTTTGCGATATATTGGAGCATGCTGATATGGTATATATGCATGTCTGTTTCGTAATCTGGTTATCTATCTGTTGATTTCAATGCTTATAGTTGCATAATTCCTATGCTGGAAATAAGCAAGTAGTTGCGTATACCCTTAGTATAGGGGATAAAAGGTGAACATATTTCTAAACCGGGAGTCGATGATCCCGAGTATATTATATATATATATATTTATATATATATATGGATATAGTTTTTAAAACTATTGATCAAATAAGGTTTATTCGATACCTTTATTAACTTAATTGAATATTAATTTGAGTATTCATTCAAGGGCTTATGACTCAGTTTATTTTATTAATTGAATATTATTTGAATATTCATTCGAGGGCTTATGACTTCTTTATTTTATTAAATGAATATTATTTAAATATTCATTCGAGGGCTTATGACTCTTTATATTATTTATTGAATATTATTTCGAATATTATTCGAGGGCTTATGACTCTTTTATATTATTATTGGATATTACTTGGATATTCATTTGAGGATGTATGACTCCTTTATTTTATGAATATTATTTATAATATTCATTCGAGGTATTATGACTCCGCTTATTACTGCAATATATTCTTTATTTTATTAAAGAATAAGGTGTCAATAATCAAACTTATTTTCGATTATTCAAATAAAGATAGTACTTTCATATAAGTATATCTTTGGTTATTTAATACTCGTTTCAAGTATCAGTTTTAATACTTCTACTTCAATTATTTTTATAAAGATTATTCTTTATGGGAATATTATTTAAATAATAATATTCAGACATTTTCTAAATATTCTGGGGACTGATTTACTTCATTAAATCAGCTTTACTCCAAACACTCTTTAAAGTGTTTTCGAGTCTTCAAAATGATTTTTAAAAGTTAGAGCGGATCCCAAAACTCATTTTTATATTTAAGATCTTCCTTTTTAAGGAGATTTAAATACTCGCTCAAAACCTGAGGGATCCGGCTCTGTGGTGTATTTTATATTCGCAACAAGGTTGCAGTTTTGGTAAATGAATTGATTACTTACCCAAGGTTCGGGAAGTAAGTCCATCTATTGAGTCGGCATAAGCAACATGGGCTCAATGGGCGTCCATGATATTGTAAGTGGCTCAGTGGGAGTCCATCAAATGCATAAGTGGCTGAGTGGCAGTCCAGCATAAGGTCCTATTAAGACCAGGGTGATGACCAGTGGGGAATTCGTCCATCTACTAGTAGAAAAGGTTACTTATTGGTATCTTTGCCTGATCAGCAAGATATCAGGTTTATGCCAAGGTTTTCTCCTTTCCAAATTCATTGGATATTGCAACTCTGTTTATAATTTTCATAACAGAGGTTTTCAAGGAGTGTATGAAATATATATATATAGGTGTATATATATATATCGGGATTTAATGAAGTATCTCGTAACTTCATTATTTATAATGATATTCAAAGATTAAATCTATTCAAATCTTGTCTTCTAGTCTCATCTATGTGATGAACTTTTGAACTGATTATAACTTGAACGGTGATAGTTCAAGTAATATTTGGAAAAGATATAAGTATATTGGGGTATCTTGTGACTTCATATTTTCAACTTATATCTAGTTAATGATTATCTTATGCATATCAAAGATTTTCAGAAAAACGTTGAGACAAGGGTAGATATATGAGATCACCTTGCAACGATATTTTTATACAGTTATAAACTGGAACTCTGTGTATATTATGCATGGAAGAGGACTTCCAAGATTTTGAAAATTATATATGTATATATACTGAATATTTTGCGACTTCATCGCATTAAGATATCAAACTTGGTTCATTTCTTTTGACCAAGACTTTCATGAGTACTATGAGAAGGATCATATATTGTTAATCATTATACATATTATTTTGGTGGGCTTGCTGTTCACCCTTGCTTTCTTCTTTCATCACACAACAACAGATAGAAAAGATGAACAGAACCAAGCTCCCGATTCGCAAGCGGTTAGAAAATGTTCTGCAGTCTTCTGGAAGCGTTGATGTCGCCGTAGCTGAGGTAGGAGCTACCAATAGGCTAGGTTTTCAACTATTGATGAACCAGACTTATGTATAATATGAATTGTTATAATGGCAAGGAATATGTAAATTTATTCAGAACCTTTTTAAGGTGTAACGGTTTATAATTGTGGAATATAAGGACTTGTGTTATTTTTGAGTGTTCATCTCTGAGACTATAACTTGTGGTGTGTGTGTTTATTGTGGGGTCATAGTACAGAGTAGTTGATTATTTATTAAGATTGGGTGTTATTAAGGAAAATGGAACTCGTGACAACCCGGATCCCCGACCCCAGATTTGGGGGTGTTACAGAAGTGGTATCAGAGCTAAGCGTTATAAACCTCAGAGATGATGTGACGTTAAGATAATAAGTTCACTAAGATAATAAGAACTCTTTCCAAGTTCCTAGTCGGGCTACCTAACGTAGTACTGACAGTTAAAACCCTTATGGGAACCCTTATAAATATCGTGATAGAAGCGTAGTTCGTTATCGTATATGGTAGCGGGACTCCGAACCCTGAGGTTGAGGAGCAACAACGCGATTATGTTTTATTACTTATTGGAGATCAGATTGTGGATCCGATAGAGCGTCCTAACGCAGGACCAGATGATGTTCATATTGAGGATGTAGCGGTTGAGGATGCTGTCCTAGAAGGGATTGTGGTTGAGGAGGATCCCGTGGAGGATCCTGACAAGAATGAATAAAGGACCACTGTGGAATTGATAACCATGGTTAGAGCGACTACCAGAGGTAGGATTGGTCGGTCACTACCGGAGGTTCGTTCAAGTTTGTAAAGATAGTAGCCCCTTTAACGCGGCTTACTCATAAGAATGAGAAGTTCGAATAGACAGAGAAATGCGAGAACAGCTGTTAAGAACTGAAGCAAAGGTTGGTGACGGCCCCTATGTTGGCGTTGCCGGATGGAAAAAGGAGATTTTGTGATTTGTAGTGACGCTTCGCATAAGGAATTTGGGTGCTTCTTATGCAGCACAGCAAGATAATCGCGTCCGTGTCAAGACAATTAAGGGAATATAAAATTCGATATCCCCGCCCATGAGCTTAGGCTCGTGGCAATAGTTTTGCCCTAAAGATTGGAGGCACTACTTGTATGGAGAGAAGTGCGAGATTCACAAACCATAGGAGCTCTAATACATTTTTACGTAGAAAGAGCTCAACATACGCCAGAGGAGGCGGTTAGAGCTAATCAAGAATTATGATTGGGAGATTCTTTATCATTCGGGGAGAGCCAATATGGTGGCTGATGCCCTTAGTAAAAAGGAGAGACTCAAGATGATAATGTCTTTTGGGGAGTTTATAAGAGATTTTGAGAAAATGGAAATAGAAGTGAAGGTAACCGGAGCCGGTACCGAAAAGCTGTTTGAGATTGCAATACAGCCCGAATTATTGGAAAAGAACATATTGTGCCAGTAAAAGTGATGAATGAAGGCAGAGAGCCAACAAATAGATATGAGATTAATACCGAGAGAGATGATAAGGGAATAATGAGGTATTTCTATAAAATTTGGGTTTCAAATGTTTAAGAGCTTAAAGATGAGATCTTAGATGAAAGTCATAGTTCAAGGAATAAGATATAGGGCAAACCCTGAATGTGATAGTCAGGGAGGACGCCATCAAGATAGAAGGAACCCATAACATAATGAAGTGGAAAATGAGGATTTTAACGTATAAGATAACCCCAAGTACGGGGAGGAGGAGGAAACGTTCAGACTAAGGAAACAGAAGTCGAGTAAGGAAAGGAGAACCGAGACGGTACTCCTATACGGTAATTCATGGACCTGTCTCAAGAGAACTTAGACTATTATCCCTAACCACCACCCTGAGGAGACAGTGCGGTGGGAAATTCTTTCAGGACCTTTAATTCGCTAAGCTCTCAGAGTTCCAAGGAACAAGCGAACCCAGTAGAGGCGAGAGCCTGGCTAAAGGAATTATAGGAATCATTTGAGATTCGAAATGATGGACGAATCACAAAAGACTGTTTTTGTCACTTACCCTTCTAAGAGAGAGGCCACCCGCTGATGAAAGGCCAAGGAAGGCACGGAGCAAGAGATTATAATAAACTGATTTAAGTTCAGTCAATTGTTTTCAGGAAAGTACTTCCCAAGATTATGGAAATAGTGTAAAAGCTTTAGAGCCAGAACAAAGGCAGACGAGTATGATGAATTATGAATCTAAGTTGTAAAAGTTATCAAGATTCGTTCTGAGGACACGAATCCAGAATGCCGGGATGTATGAAATCAATGCTTATGTTGTGTTGGTTCATGAAATAATGATAAGAGAAAGAAAAAAAAAAGAAACTGAAGTGGAAAGGAATATAAAGGCAATAGAGTTTGAGGAATGATAAGGAAGTTGGGTATGAGGAAACCCTAAAGACTCGTAGCAATAGAAATAGAAAAGTATGTAATCGTCAGGATGGGGGTGATTTACCATGAGTTAAAATTGATGGTTGAGGGCATAAGAGATACATATATTTTATCCCCTGTTAGTTGGGAGGATTCGAGGAAACCTTGAGATAATTCGAAGGATAAATAATGAGACGCGGATAGACTGAAGAGACAAGAAAGTAAGAAATTAGGAAAATTGGATGAAGGAAGGACCTTCAAGAATGTAAAGTGTAAGACCGGTGACATGATACCCAGAAAGGGAGACGCCAGGTATGAAAGATATCCCAATATTGAGATGACTGTTGAGGTAAACAACAAAGGTAAATAAGGAATTATTAAGAAGAAGTTCGCGTTGAACACGACCAATATCTTCCAGAACATCCTTGTTATCGTTACCAAATTAGGCAAGAAAAGCGGATAACCATTGTTATCTTTTGGAGGCCATATTGATTGACCTCATCTTGAATACAGATGTTATTGTGAAAATTAGGCATATACTATCGAGGTGGGAATGATTGAATAAGACACCCTTATCAGGGATATATGACTTGATTTATCCATGGAAGGATGCATGTACCTTTTTAAAGGTGGAATTAAGGGTAGAACATCGGTAACTTAAAATGAATCCTAGGGGAATGCATAAAGGTTGGCATTTCACCCTTAATAGGGACAGTATGAGTTTTGACAGTATGATTTGGAAAGGGTTAAGGTAACAACAACCTTTAAGAATCAGTGGAGAAATTTTTCAGAAGTATATAGACAATGGTTCTGATATTAGTAAATGGTATTTTGATATGCCCTGTATATAGGGAATACATGTGGAACGATTGAAGGATAACCTTAGAGGTTTTACAAGGAGAAAGGAAATATTCGAAATTCTCAAGAATAAAAATATTGATAAAGAAAATATGACGTAATTATAATGATGCCAAGTGGGGCACGTGTTAAACCATGAGAAGGTATGGATCGAACCAGTAATGGTCGAAATTGTTCAGGGCAATTAGTACTTAAGATAAAAGATGTTCTAATTATGATTGAGTCAGTCATGACAGTGATTAACCTCTAAAGGCTGAGGCAATAACTTATGGAAAAATGGTGATTTTTTTTTACTCATCAGATTTTAAGGAAAACATCTTCACATAAGCTGTGATTGAAATGAGGTAGAAAATTTATTTGGAGGTGGTTAAAATGACATTGACTGTAAGGAAATTTTACTATCAGGAAAGGCCAAAGAGGTGGCCGACACTTTAAAGGTAAGAGGATAATTATAGGCGCTTGTGCCAAAGGAATACAGTGATGATGGTTAAAGCTATGAAGGTTGTATTATGGTTTGGAAGATTGACATTCCTTCTGATGACTGTGCAATACCCAACAGTAATAGTAGTTGGTAAAGGTTTAATTCGTGTAATCGCCATGAGCGGGCTATCTATCTTAGAAGGTACTATCTTGAGAATGAGCCTGGACCATATTTCAAAAGGACTAAACGAACCTTTGAGTTAAGTCTTCTATCGAAGGCATATGATTAAGAATGGTATTAACCTGCTATCGTTACTTTGATTGAAACTCTTCTGCAATTTTATCTACTTCATGTCATGAAAGTACGTCAGAGTTTGGAGTGTTCTTCATGAATTGTGATTGGTGGTTATGTTAACTCCTTAGAAGGATTTGATACGACATGTATGGACTCCGTATGGTTAGATATTAAGATTTCATGGAACGTGAATGACGACAGTAGGTCAGTAGTGGACCATAGTAATGCAGCAATGATTCTGCGGGTAATGAGCCAATTAATTACAACCATAAGAGTTGTATTGGAATGGATGTTGAGATTAAGTACCACTAATCGGGTTGTGGTGATGTATAAGTTATCATTGATAGACTAATTAAGTCGATTATCTACCTATTGAATACTTATTCCTTCTTATCAATAGAGAGTCGTATTACTATACGAGGAAGGTTGCAGTGCAAGCATAGAATTCTAGTAACGGTGATGTCTAGAATGGAAACCCAGATTCGATTTTCGATGTCGAGGGAGTTTCAAAGGTGATTGTGTATAAGCTCGAGCAAGAGCATGGGTCCATAGAATGATGGATGGAATAGTAAATATTTAAGCATGTAAAATGCGATGCTATAATACTTGATGTTGATATAAATACACATATGTTTTGTTCTCCTATATCAAACCTCTATAGTTCAGAGGTGGGTTCCAAGCCAGATATTTGGTGGAAGTATATATTTTTTTTCACATATACAATTCTCTTCAATTCGTTCTTTTCTCTTCTTTTCATTTCATATAAGCTGAGAAGAACAACCCTTCCAGAAGGGGAGGTATTGCCAAATGACTATCTATCTGTGTGATATAAGCCGAGTAGGATACCATATATTGTTTAATTGCTTGTCAAGTACTAAAGGCTGGCCACCTTCTGTACTAACTATGCAATGTAATAAGTGTTCATGATCATAGTGATCTCTCAATAAATTCTTTTACTTCTATATGAAGGACTAAGCTTTCGAAGATAAAAGCAGCTGAAAAAGGAGTAGTAAAGTTGTGGTGGTATGCGGAATGGAAACACATTTGTGATACTAAGGTTGACGAGGTTATTAAAAGGTTATAGAATGCTAACGAGCAAAAGTATAACAAGTATAATATTAGGAACGGAAGGTAGTAGTGATTACGAACTGGAAAAGAATGGGTATTGAGAAGCAAAAGCTCTAATGCTAAAAGCTATAATGAGAGTCTGTGCAATAGACTTGAAAGAAATTGGAATGATCACTTAACACAGATTGAGTTTTCTTACGACAATAGATCTTATGTCATTATCGAGTTGTCGCCTTATGAGATCCTTGAGGGAAGACAATGTCGATCTCCCTTATGTTAGGATGAAGTTGTAGAGCGCAAGATGCTCGGACCCGCAGTAGTCCAAAGGACCAAGGATATAATAGATCTAATCAGAGGACGGCTGGTAGTAACCCAAGATGGACATAAGAAGTATGTTGATTCGACACGAAAGGACAAAGAATAGGAAGTAGGGGACCTAGTGTTGTTAAAGGTATCCCCTTAGAAACCCTTGGAAATGATTGATGAGATTCGGAAAGAAAGGAAAGCTAAGTCCATAATTTGTCAGACCCTTGGATATATTAAGAAGTATTGGGAAGTTAGCATATGAGCTAGCCTTACCCCAGAACATGTAGCAAGTCATAACGTGTTTCACGTATCAATGTTAAGGAAGTGTAATTCGGATGCCAGATAAATAGGAGCATGTGAGCGCATAGACATGCAACCAGACGTAACCTATATGGAGCAACCAGGAAGGGTTATAGATTGAAAAAGGAACAAGTGCTTAGGAGAAGGGTTATCAAACTATTCAGAGTTTGATGGAAGAACCACAATGTGGGAAAATTTACTTGAGAGTTAGAAAGTGTAATGCTAAGAAAGTATCCCTATTCATTTTCTATCTGATTCCGGGACGGAATCCTTTTAAGGAGGGGAGACTGTAATAACCCCAATTTTTGGAATTTTTGAAACCCTTATGAATAGTAATTTTGCTGATTATGCTGAATAAGAAAACTTTTCATGCCACACTATGTAGGGGTTCTGTTATTGATATTCTGAGATTTTATTAGTACTCTATATGGTATATAAGTGTATGTAAAGATCGTCAGAATCCAATTCCGAATACTTTGATTTTTCCCGGAAATCCACCAGATACAGAAAGAAGTGAGTATAAGGTAACAGGATAAATATGATTTAAATTCAAGGATTTTAAGAGAGGATCATAAAAAGGAATATAAAATATTGAGGAAGGTTTAGGGGAACCCAAGTGATAAGATCCCGGATATGATTCCTCAAACGATAAACGAGAACGAAAGTTAAGCGAACCGTATAACAGATCAGCGGTCATTAGGCAAGCAATTAGGAGTTAATCAAGGAGGTTAGGGATGATGATGTCATCAAACCAACAAGAAGAAGACAAGTGTAACAAGATGACCTAAGCTTGATGACCTAAGCATGACAAGTGGGAAGGATTGGTTGGTTGATTGTGAGCCACACATTTTTCACCATGGTAAAAAATTGAATTTAATTCCAAGACAAAATGAAGCAACCAACCAACAAATATCATAACACAAATACAAATTGAAAGTTGACTTTCCCATTTCAAGAAGAAAGCTCTCGGCTAAAACAAACTCAGCAACTTCAAACTGCCATATCTCCTTCAATACTCACTCAAATGTTGTGTTCTATAGCTCGTTGGAAAGGTATTGAGATGTCCTACAACTATTATTCACAAGTCTCATCCAAATAAGCATGGTAAGACCCTCATTTTTACAGTTATTTAAATCGGACTTTTAGAAACTTCAAAGCCTAACTTTGTGTTCTTGATTTCTTTGGAAAGATCAAGCTTGTAGGAGGCTCCCTAAGGCTTCCTAGCAACTTAACACCTCCCAAGGAATGTATAAATCTTCACACCCTTTAGTAATAAGTTTGATTATTGAAGTTTGGAGATGGTTTGGATGGATGAGTAGTAATTTGAATGATAAGCATGATTCGAGCTTAATTGTTAAGTAGTTTAGTTGAATTTGGAGATGTTATATTATATGATTGGATTGAGATCCTTGAGCTTATTATGACTGAAATCAGTAGCATTGATGTGTATATTGAGTTGTTGTTGATTGGTAGTTGGATTGATATGATTTGGAATGGTAAAAATTTGGGAAATCGCGTAAACATAGCCGTCGTAATGTCCGATTTACTTTAGACTGCTTTTGTTCATAACATTAGGACCCGAGAACTTCCTGCCAGGTTTTGACCATTGCCATGTTTAGATAGTTCATGTTACGAGCTTCGTTTTGATATGTGGTTCGTTTGATTCCGATGTACGGTTTAGGAGAAACGGCCGTTTTAAGTAACGACGTTTCGCGAACAAAACATTACCCCTCGCCTTACTTTGAAACATAGGTTAAAGACCTTAAAGGACTAATTGGGGTATAAAACATTTATTTAAAGTGTAATAGGCAGTTGGTAAGACACTCGCGAAGGAATCGCCTTAAAACTCGTAATGGTTAATTTATTAAAAATGGTGGAGCCGAGGGTACTCGAGTGACTTAAGAGAATCAGTAAGCGCAAAGCGAGCGTTAGAGTCTAATTTAGTTAAAGTATAGATTTACAAGTGACTTCGGTTTAATTCCAACTTATATGTTGTTTATAGGTTACCAGACTCGTCCCGAGCCATTTGTAACCCCCAGTCGCTCAGGTAAGTTTTCTACCCGTTATAACTGTTGTGGTGATGTATATGTGTATATGCATTATCTTGTGATAGTGCATGATTGTTATTAGCAAATTTTGCGATATATTGGAGCATGCTGATATGGTATATATGCATGTCTGTTTCGTAATCTGGTTATCTATCTGTTGATTTCAATGCTTATAGTTGCATAATACCTATGCTAGAAATAAGCAAGTAGTTGCGTATACCCTTAGTATAGGGGATAAAAGGTGAACATATTTCTAAACCGGGAGTCGATGTTCCCGAGTATATTATATATATATATATATGGATATAGTTTTTAAAACTATTGATCGAATAAGGTTTATTCGATACCTTTATTTTACTTAATTGAATATTAATTTGAGTATTCATTCAAGGGCTTATGACTCAGTTTATTTTATTAATTGAATATTATTTGAATATTCATTCGAGGGCTTATGACTTCTTTATTTTATTAAATGAATATTATTTAAATATTAATTCGAGGGCTTATGACTCTTTATATTATTTATTGAATATTATTTCGAATATTATTCGAGGGCTTATGTCTCTTTTATATTATTATTGGATATTACTTGGATATTCATTTGAGGATGTATGACTCCTTTATTTTATGAATAATATTTATAATATTCATTCGAGGTATTATGACTCCGCTTATTACTGCAATATATTCTTTATTTTACTAAAGAATAAGGTGTCAATAATGAAACTTATTTTCGATTATTCAAATAAAGATAGTACTTTCATATAAGTATATCTTTGCTTATTTAATACTCGTTTCAAGTATCAGTTTTAATACTTCTACTTCAATTATTTTTATAAAGATTATTCTTTATGGGAATATTATTTAAATAATAATATTCAGACATTTTCTAAATATTCTGGGGACTGATTTACTTCATTAAATCAGCTTTACTCCAAACACTCTTTAAAGTGTTTTCGAGTCTTCAAAATGATTTTTAAAAGTTAGAGCGGATCCCAAAACTCATTTTTATATTTAAGATCTTCCTTTTTAAGGAGATTTAAATACTCGCTCAAAACCTGAGGGATCCGGCTCTGTGGTGTATTTTATATTCGCAACAAGGTTACAGTTTTGGTAAATGAATTGATTACTTACCCAAGGTTCGGGAAGTAAGTCCATCTATTGAGTCGGCATAAGCAACATGGGCTCAGTGGGCGTCCATGATAGTGTAAGTGACTCAGTGGGAGTCCATCAAATGCATAAGTGGCTGAGTGGCAGTCCAGCATAAGGTCCTATTGAGACCAGGGTGATGACCAGTGGGGAATTCGTCCATCTACTAGTAGAAAAGGTTACTTATTGGTATCTTTGCCTGATCAGCAAGATATCAGGTTTATGCCAAGGTTTTCTCCTTTCCAAATTCATTGGATATTGCAACTCTGTTTATAATTTTCATAACAGAGGTTTTCAAGGAGTGTATGAAATGTATATATATAGGTGTATATATATATCGGGATTTAATGAAGTATCTCGTAACTTCATTATTTATAATGATATTCAAAGATTAAATCTATTCAAATCTTGTCTTCTAGTCTCATCTATGTGATGAACTTTTGAACTGATTATAACTTGAACGGTGATAGTTCAAGTAATATTTGGAAAAGATATAAGTATATTGGGGTATCTTGTGACTTCATATTTTCAACTTATATCTAGTTAATGATTATCTTATGCATATCAAAGATTTTCAGAAAAACGTTGAGACAAGGGTAGATATATGAGATCACCTTGCAACGATATTTTTATATAGTTATAAACTGGAACTCTATGTATATTATGCATGGAAGAGGACTTCCAAGATTTTGAAAATTATATATGTATATATACTGAATATTTTGCGACTTCATCGCATTAAGATATCAAACTTGGTTCATTTCTTTTGACCAAGACTTTCATGAGTACTATGAGAAGGATCATATATTGTTAATCATTATACATATTATTTTGGTGGGCTTGCTGTTCACCCTTGTTTTCTTCTTTCATCACACAACAACAGATAGAAAAGATGAACAGGACCAAGCTCCCGATTCGCAAGCAGTTAGAAAATGTTCCGCAGTCTTCTGGAAGCGTTGATGCCGCCGTAGCTGAGGTAGGAGCTACCAATAGGCTAGGTTTTCAACTATTGATGAACCAGACTTATGTATAATATGAATTGTAATAATGGCAAGGAATATGTAAATTTATTCAGAACCTTTTTAAGGTGTAACGGTTTATAATTGTGGAATATAAGGACTTGTGTTATTTTTGAGTGTTCATCTCTGAGACTATAACTTGTGGTGTGTGTGTTTATTGTGGGGTCATAGTACAGAGTAGTTGATTATTTATTAAGATTGGGTGTTATTAAGGAAAATGGAACTCGTGACAACCCGGATCCCCGACCCCAGATTTGGGGGTGTTACAATATATCATAATCATATGAACATAAAATTTTAACTCAGACAATCTAATGTTTATTTTGCGCTTTTATTATTGTAGATACTGAATAATGGCAAACAACACAAACACACTATCCGTACGTTCAGTCCTTGAGAAGGACAAGCTGACAGGAGGAAACAACTTCCTAGACTGGCAGAGGAATTTGAGGATTGTCCTCAGACAGAAGCACAAGCTTCATGTCATTGATATTCCTCCTCCAGGCCCCCTTCCTGAGGGTGCTAGGAGCACAAGCTTCATGTCATTGATATTCCTCCTCTAGGCCCCCTTCCTGAGGGTGCTACTACTAATGAACGAGCAGCACGCACAAGGGATGAGAATGATGCAAATGATGTTGCATGTCTTATGTTGGCAACTATAAGTGCTGAGCTTCAAAGACAGGATGTGCATATGGATGCATATACTATCAATGAGCACTTGCAAAGCATGTTTGGAATCCAAACTCGTCAAGAAAGGTTCAACACGAGTAAGTCACTTTTTAATTGCAAACAAGGGGCAAGTGAACCAGTTGGCCCACATGTTCTGAAGATGATTGGTTACATTGAGTACCTTGAAACTTTGGGTTTCCCGATTGGTCCGAAATTGGTATTGACCTAATCATGAATTCTTTGAACAACAAATTCACTCAGTTTGTTGTGAACTACAATATGAATGAATTTGACAAAACACCTACTGAATTGTTACATATGTTGAGAACATATGAGACCAACATGAAGACAGCTGAACCTGCTCTCATACTGATGGTGGGTAATAAAGGTAAGGCCAAAGGGAAGGGCAAGTGGAAGGGTAAGAAGAAGATTGGATCTGATTCTACACCCAAGCCAAAGTCAGGTCCCAAACAGGCTTTAAAGCCTAAAAGTGGTGTGGCCAAGGGTGAATGTCACTACTGTAAGAAAGCTAGTCACTAGAAGAGAAACTGTCCAATTTACTTGGAGGATCTGAAGAAAATGAAAGCAGTTCGGATTTCTGGATCAGGTATTTATGTTATAGAAGTCAATTTGTCTATTTCTATATTTTGGGTATTTGATACTGGATGTGCTTCTCACATTTGTATAAATGTGCAGGGCTTGCAGAGAAGTAGGACTTCGGTTATGGGAGAAGTGGACCTAAGAGTAGGCAATGGAGCAAAAGTTGCTGCTTTAGCTGTAAGGACTTATTATTTATCTATGCCCTTTGGGCTTGTTTTAGAACTAAAAGACTCTTTTTATGTGCCTGCGATTCACAGAAACATTATTTCTGTTTCTTGTTTGGACAAGAAAGGTTTTTCATTTACAATAAAGAACAACAGTTGCTCTTTTGCTCTGAATGATTTAACCTATGGTGTTGCACGTTTATTTAATGGTTTATATGTTCTTGATTTAAATAATCATGTATGTAATATAGAAAACAAATGACTTATAATGAATGACTCAAATCAAACATACCTCTGGCATTGTCGTCTAGGCCACATAAATGAGAAACGCATATCCAAATTACATAAGGATGGATACATGGATAAGTTTGATTTTGAATCATACCAAGAATGCGAATCTTGTTTGCTTGGTAAGATGACTAAAGCCCCTTTCACTGGTAAGGGTCAAAGGGCCACTAAACGTCTGGAGCTAATACATAGTGATGTATGTGGCCCAATGCGTGTAATGGCTAGAGGAGGCTACTACTACTTCATAACATTTACTGATGATTTCAGTAGATATGGATATGTATATCTTATGAAGAACAAATCTGATTCTTTTGAAAAATTTAAAGAATACAAGGTTGAAGTAGAGAAGCAAATTGGCGGAGATGCATGTATTAAGATCTTACTATCCGATCGTAGGGGTGAATACTTAAGCACCGAATTTAGAGAGTATTTGAAAGAGTGTGGTATTGTATCACAACTCACTCCGCCAGGAACACCTCAATGAAATGGAGTTTCACAGAGGAGAAATCGCACCTTGTTCGACATGGTACGATTGATGATGAGTCATGCAGATCTTCCAATACATTTCTGAGGTTACGCTCTAGAAACAGCGGCTTTCACACTTAACCGTGTTCCTACTAAGAAGGTTCAAAAGACTCAATATGAGATATGGAAGGAGAAACGGTCAGGCATGAACTTTATGAAAGTTTGGGGATGTAAGGCGTTTGTGAAACATCAAGAATCTGACAAGCTTGGACCTAAATCAAGAATAGTGCATTTTTGTGGGATACCCTAATGAAACAAAGGCGTAATATTTTTATAGTCCTTCTGAGCAGAAAGTGTTTATTGCTCGAGATGTTATCTTCATGGAAAGATATTTTGTTTCCAAAAGAAACAGTGGGAGAACTATAGATCTCGATGAAGATCGAGAACCACAAAATAGCATTGAACCTGAAGTGGAACAAGAGCAGAATAATGATAATGCTCAACAAACACAGGTTGTTCGTAGATCTGGTAGAATTCGTCATAAGCCAGAGAGATATGGATTTCTTCTGACTCAGTGTGGTGATTTGATTCTCATAGATGAAGATGAGCCTCTCACATACCAAGATGCTATGAACAGTCCAGACTCTAAGAGATGGCTGAAGCCATAAAATCCGAGATAGATTCCATGTACGAAAACCAAGTATGGACTTTGGTTGATCCACCTGAGGGGGTAAAACCCATAGTGTGCAAATGGGTTTTTAAGAAGAAAAAGGGCATGGATGGAAATGTTCAGACCTATAAAGCTAGGCTGGTTGCAAAAGGTTTCAAACAAATTCATGGTATTGACTATGATGAAACTTTCTCACCAGTGGCTATGGTCAAGTCTATAAGGATTTTACTTGCCATTGTAGCATTCCATGATTATGAAATCTGGCAAATGGATGTCAAAACAGCCTTCCTTAATGGAAGCCTTGAAGAGGATGTGTACATGACACAACCTGTGTCACACCCCAACTTTACCAATAGTTTAAATATAACTATTACAACATTTTAAAAGAAGTAAACATAACCAAATCCAAGATCTTACAGTTTAGGGTTTGGAACAGCCCAACACTACCATCTATTACATCTAATTTTTAAAATAGTGAGTCCTCACACAAAACTACTATCACTTATTTTACCTGAGCTCGAACATAAGCATCAGCATCACAGGTCTTACGGGTGGTCTGCTTGAATCTAACCATAGCTGCTAGCTGAAATATCAGGGTAAAGCAAGGAGTGAGCCAAATGCTCAACAAGTGCTAAACAATACGATACAAAACATAAATCGAAATATATATTAAGGAATGACAGTGAGAGGACATAACCAATGATATCGAGAGATAAGACTTTTGGGTGGTGGCATCATTTTGTTTGTATCAAAATAATTTCAAAATCATACTTTTAATCAAAATCATTTTATGACGCTACGGATTACAGCCAGTGATCAGCCGCGAAGTAATCCCGAACCTCGCTGGGTTCTAAAACATTAATGGGAATCCCTAGGCAACTTTTAAGCCTAATATAAGTGTGGAAAGGACTCGCGTCTCAGTCCAGATCCACCATTCAAAGAAAACATTTATCCCCCTTTGGGACTGAAAACTCACATTTTATTTATTTCAAAAACTGATGCCGAATTATAACAATATCTTTTTTTTACAGTAAACATTTTTATCAAGGGATTATAGATCAACTCGAAACACGGGGAAATGGTACTAAATCTCAGGGCCATGAATCACAAAACTATACTCTATTAGGGTAACTGAATGGTTTTCATATATCAAAGTTTGGACAAGGGGATTTAGTGAGGCTATTGGATATCATGAAGGGTAATGCCAAATTGGGCTTAAAGCAATGGTTTCTCATCAAGGTTCAAGTGCTGGATCATCAAGAAGGTAAGCTTCATGAATACTAAGGGTGTTAAGGTATGCAGAAATGATCTTTAGCTCAGGATATATCAGAATTGTCAAGCTTTAGGATAAGAAAGAGGGGTATCAATCAATGAGGAATCACTTTGATAAGTATCTGACTTTCAGGGTTCAAGGTAAGGTTCTATGGGGGTTCAAGTATCAGGATGAGATATCAATACTTAGGAATCATCAGCATGTTAATCAAGAGAATCAACCAAGAGTTATAACTAACCTTTCTTTTATCATGGCATTCGAATTACTTTAATATACTATCATCATAAGACTACTTTGCAATACGTACTCGAGGGTTCATGGCATCTCTATATAATTCAAAGATAAACATAAGATATGCTTGATTTAATATAGCAAATGACACAGGATAGTTGCAGCAATGTACGAACTATTATCAGTGAATATGAAGGACAAGTTGAATCACTTGCCTTGAGAAAGGCTGGTCTGGTTTGACTGGTAGGAGCAACTGGAAGCTTCACTGGACCTTTATGGCAAGTTTTCCCTCGTCTCGAGATCTTGTGTAGAAGGTGGAAACTTGATTGAGAAAGAAAGAAAATGGGGAGGGGGGTTTATCTCGGAAAAACCCGAGAGTGAGGGGGGGGGAGGCCGAGAGTGAGAGAGAGGAGGGAGGGAAGAAAGAGTGTGGTGGTGAGTGGAGTGTGAAATGATCATGGCTTTTACTTGTTTTATGGTTTTTTTTTGACAAATGAGAGTGGGAATAGGAATTGACATGACTACCCTTCCACTTATACTTGGATTATTTTGCATGCAAGGGTAAAGAAGAAATTTGGCTAGAAATATAAGAGTTAGTGGGGTGGTAATTGTCTCTTTAGCCCTTTTGGATTGAATAGAAAGGATTTGCATGCAAGGACAACTATGTAATTTGGTAATTATGACAATAACATTTATAAAGATTTATTTTATAAAATAAAATACAAGTTCAAAAATTATAAAATTTATACCATAAAATAACTTGGATTTTTAGAAATTTTATAAAACTACTTTTGAAATTTGTGAACAAAATAACTTTTAAAAAGAAATTTATTCAAGGTTTAAGATATTCCTTATAAATCAAAAATGAAAGAAATAAATAAACTTTTGATTTGAATAATCATTTACCACATAACAAAATTTAAGACGCAGAAATTCTCATTCACACAAGCATACAATAGTTGAATATATTGGCATTCGGCTTTATAATTACACCAAATTTACAATTAATATTACACGAAAATGCCGGTTGTAACATCCTCTCCCCCTTAAGGGATTCTGTCCCCAGAATTTAAGAGAACATATGAGGATACCGGGAGCGCATATCAGACTCTAATTCCCAAGTTGATTCTTCGACCTTAGGGTTCCTTCAAAGTACTTTTACTAATTTTACTGACTATTTATAAGACTCTTCTCTTGCTAGTCGAGTATTTTGACCGGTTGCTCCACAAATGACAGGTCTGCCTGAATTTCTACTGGTTCATATTCTATCACATGGCTAGCGTCAGGATTGTACTTCTTAAGCAACGACACATGGAACACATTATGCACATGCTGATACTGAGGTGGTAAGGCCAACTCATAGGCCACCTTCCCCACTTGACTCAAAATTTCAAAAGGACCTATGTATCTAGTTGCTAACTTCCCTTTCTTGCCAAATCTAGACAACCCTTTTCTAGGTGACACCTTTAACAAAATAGCTTCGCCAATTTGGAATTGAACATCTTTACGCTCTGGATCCGCATACTTCCTCTGTCTATCTTGAACAGCAAGCAACCTTTTCTGAATTAACTTGACTGAGTCATGCAACTGTTGTACCAATTCCAAGCCGAGAATCTTTTCTTCTCCTACTTCATCCTAACTTGTTGGTGATCTACATTTTTGCCCGTACAAAGCTTCGTATGGTGGCATACTGATACTAGAATGATAGCTATTGTTGTAAGAGAATTCAATCAACGGCAAGTGGTCGTCCCAACTTCCTACAAAATCGATTGTACAACTGCGCAACATGTCTTCGATTGTTTGAATTGTCCTTTCACTTTGTCCATCAGTCTGCGGGTGGTACGCCGTGTTCATATTCAATTTCGTGCCAAAACATTCTTGAAATTGCTTCCAAAATCTCGAGTTAAATCGGGGATCTCTGTCTGAAACTATTGATACAGGTACTCCATGCCTTAGTACGATTTCGCGCACATACAGATGAACCAATTTGTCTAATGACGACTTCTCGTTAATTGGAAGGAAATGCGCCGACTTTGTAAGATGGTCAACTATAACCCATATAGCGTCATGCCCGGATTTCGTTCGCGGTAGTCCTACTATAAAGTCCATAGCGATATTTTCCCATTTACATTCTGTAATCTTTAGGGCCTGAATTAATCTGCTTGGTCGTTGATGTTCTGCCTTCACTTTCTGACAAGTATAACACTTCGCAACCCATTCCGCTACGTCTCGCTTCATATTTGGCCACCAAAAGTTTTTCTTTAAGTCCCGATACATCTTGGTACTTCCCGGGTGGATTAAAAATTTCGAATTGTGGGCTTCGTGTAGGATCTCATTCTTTAATTCAGGTACATGAGGAATCCATATTCTGGAAGAAAACCTTAGTATCCCTTGCTCATCCCTTTGAGTATTAATCTCCTCTCCATATAACTGATTCTTCTCTTTCTCCATTACTTCTCCTTGACAGTTCTTTATCTTTTCCACTAGTGTTGGCTGAAAAGTCATTGCACAACAAACTTTTTCAACTTTTCCACAATCACAAAGTTCCAGTTCAAATCTCTTGATTTCTTCAGATAATTCTTTCGATGTTGTCATCATATTCAATCTCTCCTTCTTACTTAGAGCATCGTCCACAACATTCGCCTTTCCAGGATGGTAATTTATCGAGCAGTCATAGTCCTTGATCAATTTCAGCCATCTCCTCTGCCTCATATTGAGCTCCTTGTGTGTGAAAATGTACTTTAAACTCTTGTGATCCGTGTAGATTTCACACATTTCTCCGTAAAGGTAATGTCTCCAAATCTTAAGTGCGAATACTATGGCGGCTAGTTCCTAGTCATGCGTCGGGTACTTCAACTCATGCGATTTCAACTGTCTTGACGCATATGCGATCACCTTACTGTGTTGCATTAACACACAACCCAAACCCTTATGTGAAGCGTAGCTGAATATTACAAAGTTTCCTTGATCATCTGGTAGCACTAACGCCGGAGCTGTTACCAATCTCTGTTTCAGCTCTTGAAAGTTATCCTCACATTCTGCACTTCATTCAAACTTTTGATTCTTTCTGCTTAACTTGGTCAAAGGCGTGGCGATTTTCGAAAAATCCTTGATGAACCTTCTATAGTATCCTGCCAACCCTAGAAAACTTTGCACTTCCGTAGGAGTCTTTGGCCTCTCCCAACTCATAACTGCCTCAATCTTTGCCAGATCCACATTAACTCCTTCATTTCCAATGACATGCCCCAAAAATTGAACTTCCTTTAACCAAAACTCACATTTGGTAAACTTGGCATACAACTTCTCTTGACGAAGTATTTCCAATGCTATCCAGAGGTGCTGTTTATGTTCTTCTTCTGACTTAGAATAAATAAGGATGTCATCAATGAATACCACGACAAACTTGTCCAAATACTTCTTAAATACTCGATTCATCAGATTCATAAATGCGGTCGGGGCGTTGGTCAATCCAAACGGCATTACTAGGAATTCATAATGCCTATATCTGTTCCTAAATGCGGTCTTGGGAATATCTTCTTCTTTGATCTTTAATTGATGGTATCCCGATCTCAAATCGATCTTTGAAAAGCATTTTGCTCCCTTCAGCTGATCAAAAAGGTCATCTATTCTTGGTAGCGGGTAGCGGTTCTTGATCGTTACCTTATTCAACTCCCGATAATCTATGCATAGTCGCATACTCCCATCTTTCTTGTTGACAAACAGAACAGGTGCTCCCCATGGCGACGTACTTGGCCGTATCACTCCCTTATCCAACAATTCTTGTAGCTGGCTCGCCAACTCTTTCATTTCTGCTGGTGCCATCCTATATGGGGCCTTTGAAACTGGTTCCGTGCCTAGAGCAAGGTTGATCTCGAACTCGATTTGTCAATCTGGTGGTAAGCCTGGTAGTTCATCGGGAAACACATCGGGAAACTCGTTAACTACAGGAATATCTTCTATGTTGGGGCTGCCTTTCTTCAGAATCCACTACATAAGCTAGGAACGACTCACAACCTTTTCTAAGTAGCTTCTTAGCCTGAACGATTGTAAGAAATAGTTGTTCTTGCCTCTGCCCCTTAAATACTACCTTCTCTCCACTCTTCATCTTTAAATACACTTTCTTGGTCTTACAATTAATCTGAGCGCTATTTTCTCCTAACCAATCCATGCCTAAAATTATGTCAAACTCTCCCAACTTGAAGAGTATCAAGTCGGCTGAAAACTTATACCCCGAAATATCAATCTCACACTTCGAACAGAATTGATTCACAGGAATCTTCTCTTGGCTCGCAATTACCACATTTACTACTTCACTCATAATCATTTTATCACATTGAAGCTTATCAACAAAAGATTATAATATGAAAGATCTTGTTGCTCCCGAATCAATCAATACTTTAGCTTTGACATTATTGAGTAAAAGTGTACCTGCTATCACCTCAGAATTATGAACAACATCCTTCATCTTCAGATCAAATGTCCTTGTTGTTGCTTGCGGGGTTGGTGTAGGTGGTGGAGGTAATGCCAATACCTCAACTGGCACGCTCGCACTGGTACTTGCCAAGTTCATCAGGGCTTTGACAGGTCCGGTTGCCTTGCACTCTCTAGTTATGTATTCAGTCTTCCCACACTTGTAACACGTAACTCCTGGCTTCGGCATCTTGCACTCATTCGCCAAATGTCCCTTCTGATTGCACCTATAGCATGTCATGCTCAACTTATTACATAATCCATGGTGCCTTCTTCCACAGTGCTTCCATTCCGGTCTCGGGAACTTATTTTCTCCAACTTGCCCTTGGCTTGCCTGGTTGTTCCCCTTCGATTCTTGCCTTTTACCCAAATTTCCCTTCTTTTGAAAATTTCCGCCCTTCTGGAATCTGATCCTCTTTACATTCCGATATTGTGAACTTCCAGATTCAGACTTTTCTCCATAAAATGGAACCTTAATCTTCTTGTTATCTCTTTCCTTCCTTGACTGCATCCCATTATTCTCAATCAAAGCAGCTTTCTGAACTACTCCCGCATAAGTTTCAAGCTCAAACATAGCCACTCCATCTCTGATCCAAGGCTCCAATCCTTGCTTAAATTTCTTCGCTTTTTCCTCCTCGGTGCTGGTATACTTGGTCACAAACCTTGACAACTCAGTAAACTTCTTTTCATACTCCGGTACAGTCATGTTCCCTTGCTTCACCTCCAAAAATTTAAGCTCCATCTGATTCTGCATGTACTTAGGGTAATACTTCTTAAATCTCTCCCAAGAAACCTGCTGAGTGACTTCCATAGCTTTTACTGATTCCCACCAATAGATGACTTCACCCTTCAAGAAGTAAGTAGCATACGGCGTCTTCTGATCGTCTCCTAACTGTACCAACTCAAAAGCCCTTTCCATTTCCTTAATCCATGTGTTAGCTATTACTGGATCAGTGGTATCATGAAATGCAGGTGGATTCACATTCTGAAAAGCCTTGAAAGTGACAATTTGTCTATGTGGTACTGGTGGTTCAGGTGGTTGGTGTGGTTCACGGTTATATTGGTTTTTAATTCGTTGTTGAAGAGTTAGTTGTTGTTGAGTTATAGCATTGGTTTGCTGTTGCAAAGTTTCCAGTAGTCGAAGAATATTTGGGTCTGGGGTGGATGTGGTTGTTGGGTTCTTCTTTTTGGGAGGCATGATCCTGAAATAAGAGTTATGTTAAAACAGATATGAACAATTCGAGGGTATCACATGGCATTCTTATTTACTTGTGAGGTCAAGTTTCAAATTAAGCAGATAAGAGGAGTGCGCCCTTTGCTGACAACCAATAAGAGGAGTATTAATAATAAATTTACTTAACCTACTCTCTCGCATAATATCTATAGCCTATACATAAATCCTATAACCTATTTGGGCTGTCCAAGGACTCTAAACCGTGGCTCTGATACCAAAACCTGTCACACCCCAACTTTACCAATAGTTTAAATATAACTATTACAACATTTTAAAAGAAGTAAACATAACCAAATCCAAGATCTTACAGTTTAGGGTTTGGAACAGCCCAATACTACCATCTATTACATATGATTTTTAAAATAGCGAGTCCTCACACAAAACTACTATCACTTATTTTACCTGAGCTCGAACATAAGCATCAGCATCACAGGTCTTACGGGCGGTCTGCTTGAATCTAACCATAGCTGCTAGCTGAAATATCAGGGTAAAGCAAGGAGTAAGCCAAATGCTCAACAAGTGCTAAAAAATACGATACAAAACATAAATCGAAATATATATTAAGGAATGACAGTGAGAGGACATAACCAATGATATCGAGAGATAAGACTTTTGGGTGGTGGCATCATTTTGTTTCTATCAAAATAATTTCAAAATCATACTTTTAATCAAAATCATTTTATGACGCTACGGATTACAGCCGGTGATCAGCCGCGAAGTAATCCCGAACCTCGCTGGGTTCTAAAACATTAATGGGAATCCCTAGGCAACTTTTAAGCCTAATATAAGTGTGGAAAGGACTCGCGTCTCAGTCCAGATCCACCATTCAAAGAAAACATTTATCCCCCTTTGGGACTGAAAACTCACATTTTATTTATTTCAAAAACTGATGCCGAATTATAACAATATCTTTTTTTTACAGTAAACATTTTTATCAAGGGATTATAGATCAACTCGAAACACGGGGAAATGGTACTAAATCTCAGGGCCATGAATCACAAAACTTTACTCTGTTAGGGTAACTGAATGGTTTTCATATATCAAAGTTTGGACAAGGGGATTTAGTGAGGCTATTGGATATCATGAAGGGTAATGCCAAATTGGGCTTAAAGCAATGGTTTCTCATCAAGGTTCAAGTGCTGGATCATCAAGAAGGTAAGCTTCATGAATACTAAGGGTGTTAAGGTATGCAGAAATGATCTTTAGCTCAGGATATATCAAAATTGTCAAGCTTTAGGATAAGAAAGAGGGGTATCAATCAATGAGGAATCACTTTGATAAATATCTGACTTTCAGGGTTCAAGGTAAGGTTCTATAGGGGTTCAAGTATCAGGATGAGATATCAATACTTAGGAATCATCAGCATGTTAATCAAGAGAATCAACCAAGAGTTATAACTACCCTTTCTTTTATCATGGCATTCGAATTACTTTAATATACTATCATGATAAGACTACTTTGTAATACGTACTCGAGGGTTCATGGCATCTCTATATAATTCAAAGATAAACATAAGATACGCTTGTGATTTAATATAGAAAATAACATAAGATAGTTATAGCAATGTATGAACAATTAGCAGTGAATATGAAGGACAAGTTGAATCACTTGCCTTGAGAAAGGCTGGTCTGGTTTGACTGGTAGGAGCAACTGGAAGCTTCACTCGACCTTTATGGCAAGTTTTCCCTCGTCTCGAGATCTTGTGTAGAAGGTGGAAACTTGATTGAGAAATAAAGAAAATGGGGAGGGGGGTTGATCTCGGTAAAACCCGAGAGTGAGGGGGGTGAGGCCGAGAGTGAGAGAGAGGAGGGAGGGAATAAAGAGTGTGGTGGTGAGTGGAGTGTGAAATGATCATGGCTATTACTTGTTTTATGGTTTTTGTTTTGACAAATGAGAGTGGGAATAGGAATTGACATGACTACCCTTCCACTTATACTTGGATCATTTTGCATGCAAGGGTAAAGAAGAAATTTGGCTAGAAATATAAGAGTTAGTGGGGTGGTAATTGTCTCTTTAGCCCTTTTGGATTGAATAGAAAGGATTTGCATGCAAGGACAACTATGTAATTTGCTTATTATGACAATTAACATTTATAAAATAAAATACAAGTTCAAAAATTATAAAATTTATACCATAAAATAACTTGGATTTTTAGAAATTTTATAAAACTACTTTTGAAATTTGTGAACAAAATAACTTTTAAAAAGAAATTTATTCAAGGTTTAAGATATTCCTTATAAATCAAAAATGAAAGAAATAAATAAACTTTTGATTTGAATAATCATTTACCACATAACAAAATTTAAGACGCACAAATTCTCATTCACACAAGCATACAATAGTTGAATATATTGGCATTCGGCTTTATAATTACACCAAATTTACAATTAATATTACACGAAAATGCCGGTTGTAAAAACCTGTTTTGTCGATCCAAGGAATGCTGGCAAGGTATGTAAATTGCGTCGATCCATTTATGGATTGAAGCAATCCTCTAGGAGATGGAATATCCGTTTTGATGAAATAGTCACAGAGTATGGCTTTGTTCAAAACGAATATGAGCCGTGTGTTTACAAGAAGGTTAGTGGGAGCTATGTGGCATTCATAGTACTATATGTTGATGATATACTACTAATGGGGAATAACATACCTTCTCTAAAGGCTGTTAAGACTTGGTTAAGGAGCAATTTCTCCATTAAAGAATTAGGAGAGGCATCCTACATTCTAGGAATGAGGATCTATAGAGAAAGATCTAGAAGGATGATCGGTCTAAGTCAGAGCACATACATTGATAAGGTTTTGCATCATTTTGGAATGCAAAATGCAAAAAGGGGATATGTCCCCGTATCTCAAGGGATAACGATCTCTAAGGACCAGTGTCTGAAATCATTGGATGAGAAGGACCACATGAATAAAGTTCCACATGCTTCAGCAATTGGATCTATCATGTATGCAATGGTATGTACTCACCCAGATGTCTCGTATGCTTTGAGCATGATGAGCAGATACCAGTCTAATCGGGGTGAAGGTCACTGGACGACAGTCAAGAATATTCTTAAGTACCTGAAAAGAACTAAAGATTCATTCTTGGTATATGGAGGAGAAGAGAAACTCGTTGTAAAAGGTTACACCGATGCAAGTTTCCAAACAGACAGAGATGATACTGTATCACAGTCTGGTTTTGTGTTTTGTCTAAATGGAGGTGCTGTAAGCTGGAAGAGTTCAAAGCAAGAAATAGTAGCTGATTCTACAATGGAGGCTGAGTACATTGCAGCTTGTGAAGCAGCTAAGGAGGCCGTTTGGATTCGAAAGTTCATTTCCGATTTGGGAGTGGTTCCATCGATCGCAGACCCCATTGATCTATACTGCGATAATAATGGAGCCATTGCACAGGCCAAAGAACCTAGATCACACTCCCGGGCCAAACATATACTCAGAAGATTTCACCTTATTCGAGAGATTAATGAAATGGGTGATATACACATATGTAAAGTGCACACAAATGATAACATTGCAGACCCACTGACCAAAGGCTTGTCGCAGCAGAAGCACGATGGTCACACTAGTTCCATGGGTATTAACTATATGGGTAATTGGCTCTAGTGCAAGTGGGAGATTGTTAGTGTAGGTGCCCTAGAGGCAATACATTATTCTTTTAAATCTTTATTTCAATTAATCATTCAATAAATGTATTTATTATGACCTTAATTACTGCGATATTTTGTTAGCATAATAAATGTCCTTAGAATCATGATACACATTATATAGTTTAAGTACATGACTTGAACTTGAGATTATATAATATATCATATTCTTAAAGGTCCCTAATCGAGTATTATTATATAGGATAATAATAATACATAGATAAACTAGTATGTTATTTGACAAGATAACCACATCTCATTGGTTATAAGTATGGGGATACTAAAGTCAATACATAGGCACATGTGAGAGTACATGGTACTGGACAAACCCACAGTGAGATTCTTCATGTTTAATAAAGTCATAAGAAAGACTCACAGTGATAATGGTGTAACGATCCTTTAACTTGAAATCATTATATTTCTATACGAGGATTAATATACTTTGACTACATTAAAAATTACTTTTGATCGGGTGATGATAAAAGTGGACATCGGGTATATCATGAGTCGTATGAGAAATATGAATGATAGATAAAGGATTTAACCCTCCTATAATTAGGAGAGATATTATTGGCCTCTTGACTGAGTGAGATTATAAAAGCCTGGCCATGCTCAATAATGTTTTGTCTTGATAGTCTACTCATGGATCAAGTAAACTCGGATTAAATGTTGAAGAGGATGACTAAATACATGCCTCGAGTTTAATCTATAATATATATGGTTAAAGGGATTATATTACATGAAAAACATTAATCACGAAAGGTTTTATCTAATCACGATTTAATTATTGTTTAATTGGGTAACAATGATGTATTACTAGATACCGCTCATTGTTTATAATTTTATTAGAGAATAAAATTATTGCCAATTAAATAATAGCCTATAGCGTCACACAAATAGAGCACTTAATGGAATAGTTAATTTAAATTATGGTTTTAAATTAATTGATGATTATTCGAATTTTATTATAATTAAGTAAGACTTAATTGAGATAATATAAATTCGAATTAAAAGGAATGTTTTTTTCCCATAATAATTAAGTATGACTTAGTTATTAATTAAATAATAGAAATTCATTTTTATTATTTAATCCAATACCTACTAGGGTTGGGCTTTGCTGTTATGGGCCTTTTTAATCAGTCATTATAAATACATAATGATAGGTTAAAGAGGCTTGTACGTTTTTGGAGAAAACCCTAGTAACAAAGAGAGGCAGAGGCAATTCGGATCGTCAAGAAGGAGGCTATTACATCCATTCCGTAGTCAAGTTCGTGAGACGTTCTTGGAGGTGCTCGTGTGGATACCATAGAGGTGTTTCTCCGAGAGGTAGACACAAAGTGTGATAGCTAGGATCTCCGTTGAGTTCGTGAAAGTTAAGCTCTTTAAAGGTATGATTCGTTATCTCCATAATCTGCCCACAATTATACATGGATCCTGTTTTTGGGTTTCGAATTTTTTTTTTGTTTTATTTACGTTTATCCGCTACGTTTTATGCCTCAGAACCCAACAGTTGCCACTAATAAAGGATGCAAATATTCCTAAAACAAATTTGAAATTGAAGGAGAAGATGGTATGTAATAATATCAATTCATATTAATAGAATCAAGTTAAATGGTTTTTTAAATTTAAAAATAATTATCTTCTGTTCTTATAATTATTAGGTGGATATTTCTGTATCCAAGCTTCCAGAGTTTATTGTGATTCTTAAATCCGTTAACTATGTACAAAATGTAGTGGTAAGTTTTTTATTTAATATTGTACAAATTTAACATATTAATTTTGCTATAATCTATAGATTGCTGCAAGTATGGTTTACTAATGAGTTTTTTAAAATTTAACTGATTTAAACAGAAATTACCAGAGAGGTTGGCTACAACATTTGCAAGCGTGATGCCAAAAAAAGTTTGGTTTCGGTTACCAAATGGTCATTAATTTGATGTCAAGTATTCACAGGAAGACCACAGTTTTGTAAAGCTTACATGGTTCTTGAAAGAAGTTAGCAGGTATTCAGCTACAATTCTGATTTTCAAGCATGAGGACCTGGGACAATTTGTGGCCTGTGCACTAAATCCTGATGCAATTGAAGTAGATTATACTTCTGCAAGACTCGCTTACTAGTTGCATTTATCATCTAGAGGTAAATGCACATTTATACAAAGTTTTTACTTATTTGTTTTGAGAGAGAATTTTAATTTTCATTATTCATTATGACTAAAATTGGATAATGATATTTAATTTATAGATACAATAAGTGGAATTGATTGCAAGTTCATGGTATTTGGTATTGCCGATGCAGTAGACTCTGGAGTAATAGTAAGCTTTAAATTGCCTAATCATTATTTTCCCACACTATGATCAGTATTTCTTTTTTGTAGCAATACTAACTTTTAAACCTAGCGATACTTATGATGCTTGTGACAGACCATACCAGAAAAGTTTCACACCTCTTTTGGACAGTTAATACCTGTCAAAGTACAGTTGATGTTAAAGAATGGAATGATATACAATTGTCAGTACTCTGAATCTACTGGGAAGATTTCTGATCTACTGGAGCTAGTAAATGATAAAATGTTCGAGAGGAAGGATTTTATGTTGCTTACCTACAGAGGATCTGGGAAGTTTGACACTGTCATTTTTGATATTTCAAAAATTGAAAAATTACCTGTCAGATGTTCATCAAGAAATGATAATACTTTAAGTACTGCATATCATTTAATTTTTCTGGTAATTAGGATACCAAATATTAGTCATATATATTCTAGTTAAAATATTAAGACTTATTGAAGCAATGCACTCATTCACTAATAATGGAGAAGCTATTTATGAAAATATTCATCTTAATATATTTTCTTAATTGTCCGCAGATGTTAATTAAGAGCTTGAAGGTGGAATTGTGAAAATAGAACAAATTGTTGACATGAATATTAAAGAAGAGGCTGATGATGCTGCAGAAATTCCTGAAGCAGGAACGCAGGAAGAAGAAGAAATCTTTGATATGGATATTGAAGGAGCAGTAGAAGATGTTGTAGAAGAGGGTGTAATTGATGAGGAAAATGTTCAAGTAATGGCGATGCAGTTCACTGCAACGCTGACAACTTCAAATGTGAACAACACATGTCATGGAGCGGTATTGTTACACTAATCCTTCAATTCACCTATAACATGTTCACAAATACAATATAAAGTTCACTTGTGTTGTGGCTAATTAATTGAAAAATGATATTTTTTTGCAGTATATCCCAACAGCTATACAGCCAAATGGTAGGAGATGGATAAATAGTGAAAATGTAACCTTGAGGAGGGGGCTTCTAACATGGAATGTTAAGGTAGTGTGTTCTACTGGATTATCTCGATTCTCTGCTGGATGGAACCAATTTACAACAGATAATGAGCTGGACCAAGACGATATCTTGGTTTTTACTTTTCATCAAGAAGACTTAATATTCGATATAGTTATCGAATAGTATGTTTAATCTCTATTAAATTGGAAAGTAGATGAATGTGATCGAGTTTTGTGTGTGAAAGATGATGTATTAATCTTATGGATTTTATTGGTTTAAATTTGGATTATGCATCTAAATTTTATTGTCTTCCGTACAATTCAAAGTAAATTTCTATTGAGTTCATGTAGTAAATAACACATTTATTCATAACTCTCGAGAAAATATAGCGTTAAAATTTTATAATTGAAAAGTTTAGGATTTCATCGAGAGTTTATTCATAACTCTCGAGAAACTATAACGTTAAAACATTGTATCGCTTTCTATAATATGATGTAATATATTATAATTATAAAATTAGTAATCACTATTTTTTCTCCGCTAACATAACATTCCGTCCATAAGTCATATAACTTCAAATTTATTTTAAGAATTATGCAAAATTCAAATATTTTCAACACATCTCCTTTCATTTATTACGTAATTAAATTAAACAATAAACTATTAAGGTTAGAAAAAAATCAAGCAGTCATAGTTATTTTTTCTACCATAAGTCTAGAACCTCAGATGCATGACTGGGTAATTAAGTTTGCATCTGGAGCAACAAAATTGATCAATGTTTGCAGCAATTTAGAAAATTGAGCAAGGTCACAGTTGAGGAACCAAACTGTTCAATGTGAGCAACCAAACTGATCAATGTTTACATCCTTTTACTTTTGTTGTAGCATTTACATGCCATAATGTCACAATGTTTGCCTGCAATATGTGCATATGAAGATGCTTATTAACAACGTTTACCATCTAAGCATGGTAGAAGTAATATCTGAGAACAAAATAATTACACATATGTGGAAATTACTTTTTAGATGAGGTAATAGGAGATTTTGGACATGACTTTTTTGCTGCTAAATGTGGTGGAAGTTACCTGCACTTACCATATTTTATGGTAACTAACTTGCGGTTACTTAACTGCACATTCTACAACATGGAAACTGCTACATTTTATGTGTTTATATAAGGGTTATTGTACTCACCTCAAACATACAAACAAACACAGAGGAAAAATTATTATTGGCGGATCAGAAATGGCTTCATCCAGTGCAAAGAGGAAACGATGGTCAGGGATGCAAAATGTGGCAATGCAAGAGTTGCATACATTGGTTGTCACTTGCGCAGATTTCAACACTGATTTGGAAGACGCAAATGTTTTCTTCTCAGAGTTGTATGCATCTATGGAAAGTAGGCAATCAGATTTGTTTGCTCGCTCGGTTGGCCTGGAAGAACAGATCAAGTATTGTGTACATGTTTATATCTTTTAATATTTTACCAATGCTTGATAATTGTCTTTATTAATTTTACATCTCTCCTTTACAGCAACATAGAAGATATTTTGCAGAATGGATCAAGAAAAAAACGTGGAGAATCATCCCAAAGCGATGAAGAAATACCAACATCATATATGAAAAATCAACCAAAATTCCTAAGTGATACGTCTTCATCTCTGCGTGGGCATGAGACAACCTTGAAATTGACCGCTGCAGAAATGATGAGTGCCTTTCAAAAGTTTGACGATGGATGGAAGGAACATCTTGCTAATTTCAATGCTCGGGCTGATAAGTTGATTGAATCAATTGGTAGAATTCGCATATTAATGGATGATTCTAGTCGCAATATATGATAAAACTTCATTTGATTATTAGAATAATGTTAGTATGTTATTCTATAATCAGGTTTAGTATAAATTAGTAACAAAGTTGTTATTCTGGAAATAGTGTTTGTAACATTATTGGATCAAAGCGAACATTCTTGTTACCTATAATCAAATGATATCATTGTTGGATTACATATTGTTTCATGGTAAGATCATTGCTTTATTGGATTTCCACTTAAATCATGGCTACATAACAACATGGATGGTTTACAAATTTGTAACATGTCATAAGAAAACATTAAAGTTGGAAGTGACATATAACAGATTGAATAAAACATCCATACAACTCAATATTCAGAAAAGAAAGATTGGCTAAATACTTAAGTTTCAAAACAATCCTCTTTAAATTCATATTAAGCTTTTATAATAAAAAATAGCAAACATTAAAACATTTCAATGTCATATGTAAAACTCCATGCGAATAGTCGTTTATTTAGACCAATCTAGCAAGTATCATGTAAACACAATAGTGCAAAGAATGTTCATTAGAGTTTATACCTCTCAAATTAATGTTTATGTCGCATATATAGTAATAATTGACATCTCTAAAAGAGTGTTGATACCTTTGCCTCAACACTTCAATAGCAGGATGATTAATATTGAAATAAATCCGCGAACATGATGAACTTCTTATCTGCAGTGAACCTGTTAGAAGCAATTCAGCGTAAGCTTTATTTGACACCATGAAAAACTATTATATTTTGTAGTAAAGATATGTAGATTAGCAGAAAATGGAACCACAATATGATTGTCAAGATAACTATTGGAGGATACCGAACATATCTTTGAAGTGCATTTGCTACATCAACAGTAAATTCATCCAAAGCAAAAATCTTAACCATGTTGCTGAAATGGAAAGAAAGATAATGAGACTATCAAATAAACATTGTTCAACACTGATTGACACTACATTTATTACTGAAATGATGATCTTACCTGCCATCAAATAACTCAAATCGAAGAAACTTTTTCTCACCAAATCGTGTATAAACTTGCTTTATTGGATCAATATTCTGAGGCATGCCAACAATATCTACAAAATAATTACTATTTAGCTTTTTTCAATCATGAATTCAATAAAAAAGAAATATGTGATAATATTCAAAAATACCTATAGCATGTACAGGAAACACATGTTGAGAGAGTGACATTGCAAGATCAGAAATCTCAGGAATGGTTTTAAGCTTAAACTTGTTCCTTGGAATGGTATTTACTTCAAACGGAATAGGATGGACAATGGTATCATGTGAA
The DNA here is from genome assembly GCF_009905375.1 of Apium graveolens. Taxonomy (NCBI): domain Eukaryota; kingdom Viridiplantae; phylum Streptophyta; class Magnoliopsida; order Apiales; family Apiaceae; genus Apium; species Apium graveolens. The sequence goes on along the minus strand of NC_133650.1, from coordinate 24,817,848 downwards.
AAAACAATTATCTTATCAGTAGATACAGGCCTCATAAGTCCTGCAGGCTCCATTACTACAAAATTATGAATATCATATATGTTTCCTTCAAGTATGATATTGCTAACATCATGCCAAATCAAATGATTTACAAATGCAAAGACATGACAATCATGCATAACAAAAGCTCATTGGAAATTCTTCTATACAAACAATAATCATATACTACTACTACACAAAGCGCAAGACATTACCTCTGAATCAAGCACAATTAAATTAACACCTCAGAATTGTTGAGTGCGAGAAAATGAAGGCCACATCCTAGTAATACGTACACGAACCCTCCAATCAGTCCTAGTGCTATTAACCAATGCAAGGTTGTCTTCCATGGCAACAATCACAAAAGGTTAACTAACAACAAATTTTTCTTAAAGGGTTATTACTTTATAATATTCATATAACACATGAAAACTATATATATATATGAGGATTAGTACGTCATCCATGGATTTAGGTACATGATTGATGTTAACATAGTTGGCGTGATCTTTAGATAAGAGTTTTTTAAAATTTTACTTCTCCATTACAAATGTAATATTCTGCAAATAATTTTAGTAAGTTAACGTGGTATCAACATGACCTTAAATTTAGGTTAAATTGTCTTATACAATAGTCACATAAATTATTTCATGGGAATTATCATTTTCGTACATAAAAACTCGATTTGTACGTTAATTATGACGAACTATGGTTATTATTAATTTTAATTGTGATGATATTATGACGTAAAATAGAAATATAAAAGTTCATAAGAACTAAATTTAAAAAAAAATAATAGAAATAAGTCATAATATTTGAAAATGCCATATAGTTTTTTTAAGACTGTAGCATGCGGTTAAAAAATAATACACTATAATAAATAATAAAGACATTTATTCTTTTCTGTAGTTGAGATATTTAATATTTACCCAACATTTGATAAGAATTGTTCGAATTACTTTGTTCGTCAAAACTTTTCTGAAAAATCTATTTTCTCTATTAGTCTACTTTTATTTTTATTCCAACTACAATTACAAAGCATCTTATTGCAAAAATATATTTGTTAGTCCCTTAACAATATAGCAAGAATTACAGAAGGGGGGTTGAATGGAATTTTTGAACCTTTTTCTCGAAATAAAAATGTTCAACTCGAATATAGATATAATGTTTTGATTAGCACAATGCGGAATAGAAACTTAATTGAATCAAAACATAAGTAATTAAAAACAAGAGTCTTTAAAAACTTTATGGTGGATTTAAACAATTCCACCAGAGATATATATTATATATCGAGAGGACTCTGTGTGCAAGAATGCTCACAGCTGCTTACAAATTGAACCACTGAGAATACAAGGAAATGCTAATAATTCTGCTTATAAAGATTTCTCTGTTTTTGTGTATCTCAATTCACTTTTTTTCTATTTGCTACATTCTTGGTTTATATATATCACCAAGATTACAAAGTCAAAAAGACTGAACAAATATAAAAACTATCAGTCATAAGCTTTGCTGCTTTTCGTCCTCTATTACCCGGTTAATGGGCTTCCACAGTAGATTTGTATACATCTCGACGGCTGTGCTCAGCTTTTACTGTTCAACTGTTGTTTGAATTCTTTATTAGTTGAGTACATGATCATCCGTCGGGTTGTTGATCATTCGTCGGGTTGTTGATCATCCGTCGGTTGCTTTGTAGGTTATCCGCCGGGTAGCAATCAAGCATATGACTTCACTTCACTTATACAGAATTACAAGACATCATTTATGTACAATTAATCAACCTATTTTGCATATCTAGTTAAAGTCAACATGACTTATATGCCACTACATATTCTATACAAAGGTGCATACATAACTGTGCTACAGACTTATTATTACATAAGCTACTCACTCGATGGATAATAAGTTAACATCTGTCGGGACTATAATGAGTTATCCGTCGGGACTATAATTCTTATCCGTCGAGTGCAACATTATTTCACTAAGTAAAATCCACTTAGATGTTTTGTTTATGAAATCATCAAGTACACAACATATGCACAACAATCTCCCCCAATTTATGTCTACTGGAATTGTAGCCATAAATTAAGAGGTACTTGATGATAACAAAACATCCTAATCATCAAGCTTTAAAGATAAGTAGATAATACTGAAAGTGCTTCAAATAATCAAAGTGTACAAGGTTTGGCTCACAGTCATTTCAAGATGCTTCTCTAGCCTGAGCAGATTTTTCTAGTTCCTTGAAGGTCTGGATCTTCTTCCAAGCTTTCTGTTATTTTCCTCAATCTGATTTTGGAGATGCCTGTGGAATTCCAGTTCATCAGATTCTGAGAGATCTAGCTTTTCTTGCATTTCCAAGAGAGTCTCATTACTGGAGATACTCAATTGGTCTTCTAATCTGAAGAATATTCCCACACCCTTGTCATCCATGAACTCCATCAGCCAATATGGCCTTAGATGCACTCTTCTCCCTGTGTATGGGATGATTAGAGTCTTTGGGAGTGCATCTTTAGCTCTAACACTCCTTAGTTCTTCAATCTTCTTCAATACTAGTCTTCTTGCAGTAACATTGAACCCAAAGTTCTTCTTGAAGGATGAATAAACTTTAATCAGTACAGCTTGGCTCTCATGAATAATCCTGTGAAGTGGCCATTAAATCTCCCTTCCTCCTTTGTACTTGAACACTAACCTTTCAGGTAGGTTCCTGTATGCATCAATTCCCCTCACTTCATCTAGTTCATCCAGATAAAGATTTAGATCTGAAAATTCTTTGATGTCACACAAGTACAAGTAGTCTCCCCTGTTGACTTTGTGTTGAGCTTTAACTACTGATTTGGATTTGAGAGGTGACAGCTTCACTTTCTTGACTGCCCTTGACTTTGTCCTTTTTGGCTTGCTAAGGATTGGTAAGCTGAAGTCAGGAATTGGTATGTTATCCCACTCTATTGGCTCATCCTTTGGCACAATAGGTACACCATGTATATTCCTGTAGGGATCCACCACCCTTATCTCTTCAAAACCACAGAGGGTTTTGATGCTTGAGTTGTAGCTGATGTGGGTTCCTTAGGAAATTGATCTTCCAATTCCTTATCAACAATATCCAGTTTCCTTTTTGTTCTTCTAGCCAATTCTTTCTTCCTTGGGGATTTCTTCTGTTCTTCAATTTTCTTCTTTGATTCAGCAGCTTCAGATGGTTGAGAGAGAATTTGTTGGGGTGAATTAACAGCCTGTAGCTTAGCCAAGATAGCAATCTGTTCTTTCTTTTGTTTAGTCTTCTTTGCATCTAGAACAGCTTGCTTCTTTTCCTGCTTCAATCTGGCTTTTTCTTCTCTCTTTGCTTGAGCAAATTGTGGATGTCCAGCTACCACACAAATTTCCTTTCCATTTCTGAATATCTTAGCAATTCTCTTTTTGAAGCTGAATCAGCTGGATCTTTGTAGAAGACAATTGACCTTGACAGAAGCTTCTTCTCATCACGCTTGGGTGTCTCATAAACAGTGTCCAAGGGGTTCTTCAAAGATGATGTTGGATAATTTGCCCTTGGTTTTAGAATTGTTTCAGCCTTTGGAGACTTGATGCAGGAAGATTGTCCTCTTTCCAGATAATTCATGCTCATCTCATTCACACTGATTGGCTGATGGATGGCTGACTTAACTGGCTCCTTGACAAGTTCAAACTTTTTCTGTATCTCCTCATCAATCTTATTCCAATTGATCAAATTCAACTTTCCTTTCTCAGCAACTTTCAAATTTGCTGCTGCTGCTTGAATTAGATCTATACCATCTGCAACTGATGGCTTGGAGACAGTAATTGAAGGTACAATTACTTTGCTGATTTGAACTTGAAGTGTCTCCCCCTCACTTGGTCCTTTCTCCCCCTTACTTGATTCTCTCTCCCCCCTTTTGTTATCATCAAGTTGAGGAGTCAGGCCTTGTGCTTTAGCCAGTTGCATGAGAAGATTTGTCTGAGTCTGTTGATTTTGAAGAAGGATAGCCACTGAATTCTCAATAACCTGAATGCTGTCTTCCAGCTTGGCCAACTTCTTTTCTGAATCTGATTCTCTCCTCAATCTTACTAATAGATCTTGCATGGTACCATATGGCATTACTGAATCCAGCTTCTCAAAATTGTAGGTCTTCAAGTCAGCTATATCCCTTTTTAGTTCATCCACACTCAGATTCTGTCTTAACTGCTGGATCTTCATGAGATGTAGAGAGTCTAGATGAGCTTGAAGAATAGCCTTGGTACCAGCATCTGAAGTTTCCTGAAGGGCCTTTTGAATAGCCATCACTTGCTTAACCAAAGATACACCAAATTGTCCTGGTGTAGATTTCTTTGTCCATGCCCATTTAGGTAAATCTGAAACAGAACTTGGGCCTTCATCTCCCCCTAAGTTCATGCTTCCATCCAAAGAAACAGAGTCATCATCATTAGAATTTACTTCAAATTCTTCAGATGGTTCACCAGCTTGAGAAGGCATCCTATTGACAGCAGCTTTATCTCTTTGAAGAGATTCTGAGGTGTGTACTAAGTTCAAAGTATGTTCTGCCTCCACATTGCCCTGAGCAGCCAACAATTGATAGGCTGACACAGGATGAATAAAAGTGTCAGCATCCAAGGAAATGTTATCAATTACAGCTTTGTAATGTTGCTGAAATTGTCTTTCCTTTTCAGCATCATCCACAATCATTGACTCACTAGCAATGGCTGGATCCACCCTTATTTCTCCTGTACCTGATTTTCTCTCAAAATCTCTCTTTTGTTGCATCAGGGTCTCACCCTGGCTCCCCACCCTCACACCCTCACCTTCACCTACTAAGGTGGGACTCCTCTCACTCACTTTTGCCAATCCTGAATAAATGGATTGCTGAGTTTCACTCTTTTCCTCTCCTTTTGCATGGGAGCAACCTAGCCTTTCACTCAATACACTCTCCTCTCTCAGTCCTAAGAGTGACTGTACAACCACTAAATCTTCTGCACTTGAAATAATTGAAGTTTGAAGTTATGCAGAGATACTCGACGGATAAGTGATATCCGTCGAGTGAGTGGTAATGCTATCCGACGGATAACTGCTGTTAAGCTTATCCGTCGGGATACAATCACCACTCGACGGATGAGCAATATCCATCGAGAGAGTAGAAATGAATGAGGTGGGAAGAGAAACTATTGTTGACTCTGTGTTGATTGAAGATATTTGAGGCACAGATGTCACAATAGAATCTGAAAGAATTGGCAAGTGAGCCAACAAATCATCTAAAAGATGATGTTCACTTGCACTAGATTTTGGCTTCCCCAATAGAGTTAAATAAAGGGAATCAGGAATTGAAGTGTTTATCATATCCACTTCCAGAGAGTTTGTTGGTGAGTATGGTGTTTCAGATGCTTCTTTTATTAGAGATTTTGGCTGTGACTCCACATTTATTAGAGCCACATCAAACTGAATTTGAGAAAATACAGGGACTGTTTCTTTAGCACCAGTTTGTACTGTGTGTGTGCCATGTGCATCCCCAGTGGTTTTGGATTTCTTTTTTCTTGTGTAAGTTTGGGGTGAGCTTGTGTCCCTAACCCTTTTGGCCTGTGCTCTTGGCTGAGAGCTTTGTTCAATAACTACATCCTTTTGGGAGGATGCAGCTAGAAGTGAGCTTTTGTCCTTTTTAAGCACTACAGTTTGTTGAGAAACTGCAGTGTGGCTAGGCTAGGATTCACTCAACTCTCCAACCTTATCCTTGGGGTTTCTTTGATGTTCACCACTTCCCTCACCTAACTTACCCTCCTTCACAATCCCCTTTTTGGCTTTGGTGGATTTTTCAACTGGTACCTTTTGAGAGATACCAGAGGGGGTTTTCTTTGATTTGGATTTAGAAATAACAGTTGTTTTGGCAGCTTTGGTAGGCAACTGTTTGGTCATTGTCACAGTTGCCGTAGCTGCTCCTGAACTCAAAGAAATTGAGGGGGTTGGAATAGTTGAAGGGATGGATGAACTTACCTCACTTACCTGAGGTGCCTACATTACAGGAAAGTAGAACATTGGCAAATCCCTGTGATGGTTGGCTCTGTTCAAGTCTGCAATGAGTCTTCTCTCTTGAACTTAACAAGCCAGTTCGTTGTTTGGGTTCTCAAGCACAATTTCTTGAAATAGAAGGTTAGCCAATAACATGAAAAATCTAGCATAATACACATTCTTTCCTCTTTTAGCTAACTCACCTAGTTTAAAACCTAACTCAATCAAGACAAGGTCACTAAAATTGTAAAATTTATCTGTGACTAGCATGTATAGCATGTTAAGCATGGAAATGTTTACGGAATCAAAATTACTGATTTTTCCAGAGAAAACCTTAGTAACTACATCACACATGAAACTCCACTCCTTCCTAAGATCCATTCTTCTAATATCACTTAGTTTAGAAGTAGGAAGTGCATAATGCATGGAATTAAGCATATTGATAAGATCAGTGTCAGTGTGTGGTAAAGTCACATTATTATCAGGAATTTTGAAACATGCTTTTATCACATCACTATTGATACAGAATTCGTTACCTTTGATGGTTAGAGTGATGGTCTTGTTAGTAGAGTTGTAGATTGCAGTGGTCCACATCTCTTCAACAACTTCACAGAAAATTGTGGGTGTTTCCAGCGTAATTTAACTTGCAGTTCTTCACAAAGTCCATCATCTTGTGATAGTCTTTTGATTGCTGAATACCCTTATTGACCAAAGCAGTGAAGTTGTTCTTCTCATAAATGAACCCAGTTTGAGACATAATCTTTACTACAGGTGCCATTGTTAGAGAAAGAAAGCTTGAAGAGAGAAAGAGAAGATTTGCTTGAGAGAGAATGAAATAGAAGCAGTTGAATTTAAGAGTGATAAAAGAAAATAATTGGAATGAAATAAGCTTTTATACTATCTCAAAAACAACGGATAAAAATAATAAAGAAGAGTAAATTAACCAATAGAAATTTCCTAAAATAGCCGTTAAAAAAAACAGTAAAAATTCCACCCATTATCCGTCATGTAATGCTTACAAATTGTAAGTATACTCGATGGATAATGTTCAGGAAATTAACTGCTGAGATTTAGACATTTCGACGGATGAGGATAAACTGTTATCCGTCGAATTTTAAAAGATTCCAGAAAGGTAATTGATTTTTATTAGCAAATAGTATATCGACGGATGACTAAACTCGATGGATAAGGGTCATCCGTCGAGATGCAAATTTTGACTTAGCCAAAATTTCGTCCAAGACTTAAAAATCAGCTAAATTTCTGGCTACTTTTCAACTTGCAAAATAACTTAGATAAATTAAGAGTAATTAAGCATACCTAACTCACTTACCAACCTTGAAAAGGTGGATTCATCCAGTGGCTTGGTAAAGATATCTGCAAGTTGCTTCTCACTTGGAACAAAATATAATTCCACAGTACCATTCATTACATGTTCCCTTATGAAATGGTACTTGATATCTATGTGCTTTGTCCTTGAATGTTGCACTGGATTTTCAGTGATGGCGATTGCACTTGTGTTATCACAGAAAATAGAAATCCTTTCAACTTGCAAACCATAGTCCAACAATTGATTTTTCATCTATAAAATCTGTACACAGCAACTGCCAACAGCAATATATTCAGCTTCAGCGGTAGAAGTAGAAACTTAATTTTGCTTTTTACTGAACTAGGACACAAGCTTGTTTCCTAGAAATTAACAGGTTCCTGTTGTGCTCTTTCTGTCAATTCTACAACTTACATAATCTGCATCTGAATAACCAGTTAGATCAAAACCAGAATCTCTAGGGTACCAAATGCCAAGTTTTGGTGTTCCCTTGAGATATCTGAAAATTCTCTTAATAGCTATCAAGTGAGATTCTCTAGGATCAGCCTGAAATCTAGCACACAAACATGTAGCAAACATTATATCTGGACTACTAGCTGTTAAGTACAAAAGTGAGCCAACCATGCCTCTATAACTTGAAATATCCACAGACTTTTCAGTAGTGTTTAATTCAAGCTTAGTTGTAGTGGTCATGGGAGTTTTCGCAGATGTTCAATCCATTAGATCAAACTTCTTTAAAAGATCAAAAATATATTTAGTTTGACTAATGAATATTCCATCACTAACTTGCTTAACTTGTAAACCAAGAAAGTAAGTCAGTTCTCCCATCATACTCATTTCATACTTACTTTGCATCAATTTGGCAAACTTTTTACAAAGTTTCTCATCTGTAGAGCCAAAAATAATATCATCTACATAAATTTGAACAAGTATGCTAGAGCCATTAACATTTCTGAAAAATAAAGTTTTATCTACAATACCTCTTGTGAAGTGATTTTCCAAAAGGAACTTTGATAAAGTGTCATACCAGGCTCTAGGTGCTTGCTTCAGTCCATAAAGTGCTTTCAGTAGATAATAGACATATTCTGGAAAATTTGGATCTTCAAAACCAGGAGGTTGACTAACATACACTTCTTCCTCCAAATCTCCATTTAGAAAGGCACTTCTGACATCCAATTGATAGACCTTAAAATTGGCATGGGCTGCATAGGCTAAGAAGATTCTGATGGCTTCAGGTCTTGCAACAGGAGCAAAAGTTTCATCAAAGTCTATTCCTTCTTGCTGACAATAGCCCTTATTCCTAATTACTATGCCATTTTCATCCATCTTATTTCTGAATACCCACTTGGTGTCTATTGGATTCTTTCTTTTAGGCTTGGGTACCAGCTTCCATACTTTATTCCTTTCAAATTGGTTTAGCTCCTCCTGCATAGCTAAAATCCAATCAGGATCTAACAAAGCTTCTTCTACCTTCTTTGGTTCTTCCTTTGACAGAAAGCTGCTGTATATACATTCTTCCTGAGTTGCTCTTCTTGTTTGAACTCTAGAAGACACATCACCAATAATAAGCTCTAAGGGGTGATCTTTTGTCCATTTCCTTTGCTGGGGTAGATTAGCTCTAGATGAAGAGGCCTCATGATTGTCTTGATGTGTGATTGAGTTTTGATTGCTAGAAACTCCCCCTGAATTTGTGGATCTTTGATTTGAGAAAGGAGAATTTTCTGTAGGTGGCCTGTCTTGACTTCCTGCTCCTTTTGATAACCCGACGGCTGGTGAATTTTGAGTACCGACGGTGAGGCAAGTTGTCTTCCGACGGATAACACAGATTGCCTTCCGACGGATGAAGCATTATGTAACTCGGCGGATATTGAGTTTTGTGCTTCATTGGTGGTAGATTTGTCTGCATTATCCTTAGACACTGTTTCTTGATCACTCTCATCATCACTTTCATCACTAACCATCTCAACATTATCGAATTTGAGGCTCTCATGGTAATTTCCATCTTCCAGTCCTTCAATCTTTTTATCATCAAACACAACATGTATAGATTCCACAACAATGTTGGTTCTTAGATTGTAGACTCTATATGCTTTACCAACAGCATATCCAACAAAAATTCCTTCATCTGCTTTAGCATCAAACTTCCCATTTTGATCAGTTTGATTTCTCAGAATATAGCATTTACAGCCAAAGACATGAAGAAAGTTTAAAGTTGGCTTCTTGTTCTTGAACAATTGATAGGGAGTCATGCATCTTGCTTGATTAATCAGAGAAATGTTCTGAGTGTAGCATGTAGTATTAATAGCTTCAGCCCAAAAATATGTTGGTAGTTTAGATTCTTCATGCATTGTCCTTGCAGCTTCAATAAGTGATCTATTCTTCCTTTCCACTACTCCATTCTGTTGTGGAGTCCTTGCTGCTGAAAACTCATGCAGAATCCCATTTTCCTCACAAAATGCTCTCATGACAGAATTCTTGAACTCAGTTCCATTGTCACTCCTGATTCTTCTAACTTTGAAATCAGGATGATTGTTGACTTGCCTTATATGATTGATGATGATTTCACTAGCCTCATCTTTAGACTTCAAGAAATATGTCCAAGAGAACTTGGAGAAATCATCTACAATTACTAGGAAAAATCTTTTCCTTGAGATTGACAATACATTGACTGGTCCAAACAGATCCATGTGAAGCATTTGCAAAGGCTCTTTAATTGCTGAATCAAGTTTCTTCCTGAATGATGCTTTAATCTGCTTCCCTTTTTGGCAGGCATCACACAATCCATCCTTTGTAAACTCCACTAGAGGAATGCCTTTTACTAGTTCTTTCTTTACCAGCTCATTCATGGTCTTTAAGTTTAAATGGGATATCTTCTTGTGCCATAGCCAACTTTCATCTTGACTTGCTTTACTGAGAAGACAAGTTACAGATTCAGCTTTAGTTGAGTTGAAATCAGCTAGGTATACATTTCCTCTTCTCACACCAGTGAGAACCACTTTGTTGCTTTGATTATTAGTCACAACACAGGCTTCTTTGTTGAAGGTTACTGAATTGCCTTTGTCACAAAGCTGGCTGATACTCAACAGATTGTGTTTGAGACCATCCACTAAGGCAACCTCCTCTATGATGACATTGTCCTTTGAAATCAAGCCATATCCCACAGTATAACCCTTGCTGTCATCTCCAAAAGTAATACTTGGGCCAGCTCTCTCCTTAAACTCTGTGAGCAGGGTAGAATCACCAGTCTTGTGTCTTGAACAACCACTATCCAAGTACCAAAGATTCCTTCTGTTTCCCTGAACACATCAAAATCAAATCAAGTTGATTTTGGTACCCAAGTTTCCTTGGGTCCTGCCTTGTTAGCTTTCTTGTTCTGTTTCTTAGGTCTTAACTCATTTGACTTAGGAATTTCAGATTCTTCCTTAGTCATTTGGGTTGGGCCTTTGAAACCATTTAATGCAACAGAATTATCATGCATATTATGGCTACCAGGGAATGGCATGCTTGGTGTAAACATGTTATTCCAGTAGGGCATGCTAAATGGCATTTGAGGCATACTATATGCATCATAATATGGATTATGTGTAAATGGCATATTAGCAAACTGGGCATTCATGTTCTGTGTAGGCATAACATTAATAGGCATGAGAGGCATTGCATTCATGTCAGGAAATTGAGACTGAACAGACATGGGAGTAGGCATGGCAGATTTGTAATTAACAGACAAATGATTTACACTACCACACTTGACACAGATTTTTCTAGGAGCATATTTATCAGGTGTGTAGTTATTGTGTTTGTTAATCCCTACTTTACCATTCCTATTGTTTTTCCTTTTAGTCTCTGTTTTTACCTCAATTTTCTCAAGTCTGTCACTTAACTGTTTGACAGTTATGTGACCAACATTAGAATTTCTCCCTTTCTTAACTTGGCTTGACTCTCCTGAAACAAAGTTCTTGGAAACAGGCCCATACTTCTCATTTAGATTGATTAGTTTGGCTTTGTTAATGGGCTTGCTCACAGCCGATGGATGAGGATTTTCATCTTTCGACGGATAACACTTTTTTTTATCCGATGGATAGTCCTCATCATTCGTCGAGTCTACATCTGTCAGCAAACCATCTACCAAATTCGGTTCTAGTTTCTCTTTATTCTTTTTCCAGGCTTCATCACAAAAAGACTCAATTCCTTGAACTTTGGTGATTTGAGCATGGACATCCCTGGATATTTTCCATGCTTTAATCACCTCTTGTTCACGCTCGAGCTGCTTCTTTAAAATCTCTTCCTTTTTCAAGGACTCAGTTAATTCCTCCTTGGCAATCTTACACTCAATTTTTAGTTTCTCAAACTCAACAAACTGAGACTCAAGCACATTATTCCTCTCACTTAAAAACAAGTTATTTTCTTTGATTTTAGCATTTTCTTTAGTGAGAGACTTAAGTGTAACACGCAAATGATACAATTCTGTAGACATGTCATTTATGGCATCATTACACTCAGCTTTAGATAAATGTGCAAGATTTGTAGTGATTACCTGATTGCTTGAGGAACTTGTCTCTGTTTTATCAGACTTGGCCATTAGGGCTAGATTGACATAGCTGACATCCTTATCTTCATCCAAACCATCTGCTGCCCAGTCATTCTCTTGTGTAATAAAAGCCCTTTCCTTTTGTTTGAGTAGATCAAAGTATTTTTGCTTATAATCCACAGACTCAAACCTTTTCTTACTGGAATCTGACTTTCTACACTCATTTGCAAAATGCCCTGCCAAGCCACATTTGAAATATTTGAATTTTGACTTATCCACCATGTTTCTATTTGGCTTGGCTGCTCCAAAGTTCTTTTTGAACTTGAGCTTGGCAAATCTCCTGGAAAGAAATACTAGGTGCTCATCAATGTCCTCCATGTCATCTTGGCTCAATGAATCTTCAATTTCTGCTGCAAGCCCCTTGCCCTTATTCTCACAGACCTTTGAAGTTGATTTTACAGCTTCCATCTTCACTTCCTTCTCCTTCTCCAAATCAGCAACTAGTGCAATGGATCCTCCTTTCTTCTTTCCTCTCCCCATCCTTTCATCCTACTCTAAAGCTCATAGGTCTTTAGGACGCCATACAGTCTCTCCAAAGTAAACTCCTTATAATCTTGTGAGTTTCTCAATGAGACTGTCATTGGTTTCCATTCCTTTGGAAGAGATATGAGAAATTTCATATTAGAGTCTTTAGTCTGATAGACTCTTCCATGCAACTTAAGTGCATTTAGTAGTTTTTGAAATCTACTAAAAATGTCAGTGAGTGACTCACTTTCCTCATTGTGAAAATGCTCATATTGCTGAATCAAGAGCTGCATGTTATTTTCTCTAACTTGCTCAGTGCCATCACAGATTATCTGTATAGTATCCCAGACTTCCTTGGCAGTTTTGCAGTTTATAATGTTGTCAAACATGTCTGCATCAACTCCATTGAACAGAATGTTCATGGCCTTTTTATCCTTTCTGACTTGTTCAATGTCAAGATCAGACCATTCATGCCTTGGTTTGGGAACAGATGGCTCGTTTCCTGTTGCAGCTCTCATTGGAACATGAGGACCTCTTTCTATGCAGTCCACAAAGGCCTCATCTTGAGAAAGTATATGAAGATGCATCTTTACCTTCCAATGATGTTAATTATCTTTATCAAGAAAAGGAATCTTGACTCCAACGTCTTTCATGTTCATCTTGCTGAATTGTTTTGATCTTTAAACTCTTTGCAGATTAAGAGCTTGCTCTGATACCAATTGTTAGTCCCTTAACAATATAGCAAGAATTACAGAAGGGGGGTTGAATGGAATTCTTGAACCTTTTTCTTGAAATAAAAATGTTCAACTCGAATATAGATATAATGTTTTGATTAGCATAATGTGGAATAGAAACTTAATTGAATTAAAACATAAGTAATTAAAAACAAGAGTCTTTAAAAAATTTCTGGTGGATTTAAACAATTCCACCAGAGATATATATTATATATCGAGAGGACTCTGTGTGCAAGAATGCTCACAGCTGCTTACAAATTGACCTACTGAGAATACAGGGAAATGCTAATAATTCTGCTTACAAAGATTTATCTATTTTTATGTATCTCAGATCACTTTTTTTCTATTTGCTACATTCTTGGTTTATATATATCACCAAGATTATAAAGTCAAAAAGACTGAACAAATATAAAACTATCAGTCTTAAGCTTTGCTGCTTTTCGTCCTCTATTACCCGGTTAATGGGCTTCCACAGTAGATTTGTATACATCTCGACGGTTGTGCTCAACTTTTACTGTTCAACTGCTGTTTGAATTCTTTATTAGTTGAGTACATGATCATCTGTCGGGTTGTTGATCATCCGTCGGCTTGTTGATCATCCGTCGGTTGCTTTGTAGGTTATCCGTCGGGTAGCAATCAAGCATATGACTTCACTTCACTTATACAGAATTACAAGACATCATTTATGTACAATTAATCAACCTATTCTGCATATCTAGTTAAAGTCAACATGACTTATATACCACTACAGATTCTATACAAAGGTGCATACATAACTGTGCTACAGACTTATTATTACATAAGCTACTCACTCGATGGATAATAAGTTAACATCCGTCGGGACTATAATGAGTTATCCGTCAGGACTATAATTCTTATCCGTCGAGTGCTACATTATTTCACTAAGTAAAATCCACTTAGATGTTTTGTTTATGAAATCATCAAGTACACAACATATGCAGAACAATATTTAATACAGGTCCAAAAAATCTTATCAGATACCAAATGTATTTTGGAAACTATTACAAATTTTACATGGAGATATGAGAGAACATGTATAAAAACATGACACACAATCTATTAAAATCAATCGTTATTAGTGTTGTGTATTTTGATGATATATTAGCGTGAATTGGCTAATATAAAACCTCATGCAAAACTATTTAGAAATTAATTATCTTAGATAAATAGTAAAATTTATAATCCAGCGAACGACATATTTGGACAAATAAACTATTTGAAAAATAATTTACAGTAGTATTCTGTTCTACCTTTGGCATAATGTTTTACAAATAAAAATTTTTTATTGGAAAAAAATAACAAATATTCTTCTCAAATGTAAGTTTGTACATTAATTATTTCATGGGTGTTATCATTTCCCTACACCTAAATTGGATTGGTACATTAATTATGAAATACTATTTGTTAATCTATTTTAACAAATTGTACTTACAGTAATCATTTCCTACATAAGCAATTATAAAACCTTAAAAGAATATAATTTGAAATTAATTATCTCGATCCGGTTGGAATAAGTGTGATGATATTATCTTGATCAATGCAAACATTTATTCTCATCAAATATGGTATTGCAATAGTTTATGTTATATTGAATTCTCTTCCAAATTGTATGAATGTGAAAAAAAATTGGAACAATAAATGGAATATTTATTGCAAATTTATCATGGGAAGATGACTAAACATGGATTCAAAAATAACACATAATCTATTAAATACAACGGTTATTAGAAATTTTCCCCTCTGATGATATTATGGCGTAAAATACAAAACTAAATGTTTATAAGAAAATATTTTAAAATAAATTAGCCCGAATAAGTCTTAATGTTTCAAAAATAAACGTTTTTGTATTATTTTTAAGCCTTTACCATAAGGTTAAAAAATTAATACAATACAATCAATAATAAATATATTTATTATATTCTGTAGTTGAGATGTTTAATATTTAATAGACATTTAATAATGATTGTTCGAATTACTTTCTTCGTCAAAACTTTAGACATAAATATAATAAGTCTATAAGCCTATTATTATTTTTATTCAAATTACAATTATAAAACATCTTATTACAATAACATATATAATACACCTCCAAAGATTTACAAAAGATACCAAATACTTTTTTTAAACTATTGAATGCTCATACATGAAGATATGAGAGAACATGTATAAAAAATGACACATAATCTATTAAAATAAAAATTTATTAGTGTTGTGTATTTTAATAATATAAATAGTAATTTTATAATCCGTATTCAGGGCATATTCAGACAAATAAAATTCTTGAAAATTTTTCAAAATTATTCTATAGTACAATTCTGTTAAAACTGCGGCATAATGTTTTCTAACAGAAATTTAATATTGGAAAAATAATAACTTAATATTCTTCTCGATTGTAAGTTTGTAAAATTTACACATTTTTTCAAATACATAATTTGAATGCATACTTAAAATATGTAATCTTACTTAATATTCATAATTATGTAACCTAACATAAATTTTATTACATTTTTTCCATTAAATAAGCACTTATTGTAATTACACATAGAGAACCATGTTGATTGACTTTTGTTCACTTATTGTAAACCCCTTCATGCAAAAGACCATTCTCATCAATACTAACCGAACAAAACTCCAAATTCGGCACAAACAATCGTCAGGGGACTTTTGATTTTCATCATTCTACTCAACTCATGGAGGTATGTATACTCTGTCATTCAATTAGTAATGTGATGAATGTCGATAAATCTCCGTTTTGTGTTAATTGAATTTGATTTGATCAATCTTGCTCATCTTTGTTTACATATAAATATTCTGAATAGTCTACATTCATGGTGCTATGAAATTAGTTATTAACATTAAATAGATTTGTCATTATAATCTGATGAAAAGATTGTGTATTGATTCATATTGGGTATTTTTGTATACAGTATTGTCATATTATATGTTGACTTATATGTTGCAAAATCCTTGTAAAGTGTTTAAGTATGTGGTTTATACAATCAAACTGTTCTGGGTCGAAGTGTATGTTGTGATCTTGGGATAGCTGGTTATGTGTTGGGACAGTCAGTAACATATTGCACATAGGTATATTGATTTCTAATCCTTTATGTTGTAATGAAAAGGTATTTCCATCTGTATATTGACTTACATGGTGCAAAAAACCATATAAATGTTTTAAGTACCTGGTTGATAGTCACAATCCATTTTGTCTGGAAGGGTGTGTTGTGATTTTTGTCTAAATCTGTTATGTGCCGGGACAGTCATTAAACAATGTTGAGTCTGGTTTTTTAATTTCTAATCGTATCCCCCATGACTGCCTGGACTTAGCTATTCATTGAACTGAGTTTTGTTGAACTCAACATGTTTTACTAATTTGAATATTATACTATTTATGTAGTTGCTAATAATAACTATTTTATTATTCAAACGCAACATACTACCTCTGACCCTATAAAGATTCCATCTTTCATAGTTCCGTTTGATCCAACTATGCTTGAATTGGTAAATAACTTTATATTTTGTGTGAATATGTGATCGTGCTTGTTAATTGAATTATTGGAAGGCTTTTTATTTACGGATGCAGAAATTACCAGCCACTATTGTTAATCAATATGGTGGTAAACTTGCTGTTACTGGACACATAATGCTACCAAATGGTGAGAAGCTAGATTTCACTTATGATAATAAGAGTGGCAGCCTAATTGTACTTGGGGAACTCATCCAATTTTACCCAAAAGGAAGTGCTTGTAAGCTTCTTCTCTATTTTGAATCTAATAGAAATTACTGGGGTCACATATTTGATAAGACTGGATGTGAGATAAACTATGACAAGCCTGAAGATCCAAATCTCTATACGGCAAAGAGAGGTAATACTGTCTTCTGCTCTTCAATATTTGGTTACACATTGGAAAGCCGATCTTAAGTCATGATCATTATTATACTATTTATACACATGATCATCCAATATTGATGGAGCTGGAGTTAAAATTCTAGTTAAAGCTACTGAGAAAACAATCTATGATGGCATAGTTGTAAGTTATTTTTTCATTAACTTGTAATATGTTATGCACATGTGCTTTTTTTTTTACAAAATATAAAAACATAGGATTAATATGATCTAACTCCTATTGCAGGATATTCCACATCCTTTTGTGGCATGATCTGGAAAGCATATCCCAGAAGTTGTTCTCTACTGTTTCCCTTTGGATACAATGTTTACAGGGTTTTTTTGCGATTATGAGAAGCGGTTCTTTGGTCTCTATAATATTCCAGCAAAACTTACCCTCAATATGGGAGATTTTATAGTGTTAACAAACTGGGAAGCTGGTCGGTTTGATGCTTTCATTTTTGACAAAGATGGAGTGCAGAAGTTGTTTGAAGATCAGACCCTAGAGGCTGGTGAGAACTCTACTAATAACAAAATTGTAATACAATATGGTCATATTAATTGACAATAATTGCTTACCTTACATAACTTCTTTTTACTTGATTAAAACATGATTGTGTGACTACATTCTTTCACACACATCTAAATCTTGAAATGATCTTTCTCTTGATGCAGAGAATGACCAGGAAACACTTCAGGGATAATGTAATGGAGATGAATTGTTCTGAATACATCTCATTACTATGCTTGCATTTATGCTACTTTTATAATGTTTGTAACTTATGCTCTCGGTTTCAAGACATGTAATGTTCATACTTTAGCCAATTGTTGTGGCATGGATTTAATTCGTAGACGCAATGCGTACATAATGGGATTTGAATGATTGGCTATTACTGGATTTAAATATTATGTGATAACTATTGGGTACACACGCCATTGGGCATATGTACTGATTTCTTCCATGCTTCAATTTAGGTACTTACCTAATCATAACATAAATTTATGGCATAAAAATACAGCATTTGTATATTTTAAATTTGTTCAGTTACACTTGATTTGTTAGACACTAATATAGGTTTGGTATTGTTTTGGTACATCATTAGCTACAAATCAGGGATACTTTTAGGTAATGAAGATTTCCAACTAACCACGTCAAACAACTTTAAGGTTATATTAGTATGGCATAAACCCAAGTTCTCCAAAAAATGGGCAAATTATGTAGTCTGATCAATATTTTAATTGTGGAAATGACATCACAAAATCTTTACTTATATAATTGTTGTATTTATCATATACTTTTTTTTTGTAACAAAAGATTGTGCCATACAATCTATCTTGGAATATATACCATAATAATGTCATTTCCATGTTTAAAACATATATAGTACAAATCATTATCATATAACTTTAAACAAAAGGAAAGAACAATAATAGAGCATTCATTATCAAGGCTAGAAATAACATAAGTTCAACTACAAAAGGTTTTAATTTTGTACTAAAATTAAATAAAAGTGCAACACATCAATCACAAACATCACCCATCAAAATCTTTAACAAAAGTAGCTGCACTTTGCAATGACCACAACTTGAATTCCAGATATGTGACATGGTTAAGCATGCATGATAGAAATCACCTTCTTCACTGTACTTCTCCTTAACAGTCAACTCACAAAGTGAATACCAAAGCTCTTCACCAAAAGGATTCCCTTTAATTCTGTTGATCGGGTCTTTATTTATTGCATTTGGACAAAATTTAGAAACATGAAGCAGATTATCTACGTCCGATATGTTCCAGTATATATCTTCAAGCAAATGAACAATGTCTAATAACTTCGATTTAAGATCAAGAATTGTAAGAATATGAGAAATTTCTTCGACAACCTGATCTCTTTCATATAGTCTGTAAACTGCTCTAAAAAACACATAACTAAAATAAGATGGGAAATGATTAATGGAGAGAAAAGAGAGAGTTTCAAGATTATGATCCACATTGTTGCGCATGAAAAGCATTCGAACCGAGTTATAAAACATAGCTTGCTCAACTTCCAGAGAAATGGCAAAAAGAATGAAACCATGGAATTGGTCACGCCGAACTTCTAGATAATGATTATGGTATTGGTATAGAGCATCCCAGTTGAGCTTCTGCAACATCTCCTTAACTTGTATTCGGCTAGATTTGGTATAGTAGGCCATCAGAAACTTTCCGAACATTTGAAAGCTATCAAGATCGTGTATTAAGAAGCCAAACAATATAGACATAATGTCAGTATTGATGGTGAAAATGTTAAAGTTCGGCATGATGAACTGAAGAGAGTATTTTGGGCAATGAAGCACAATTAGAATTTTAACTGACTATGATAAGGTCTAGAAAAAAGGAAACGTGCTACAACTATTATATATGTAATTAATAGCACACATGGAGTTGAGCAAGTTTGTGAAAATATAAGATGCTTTATGTATTCCAAATACTGGAGTTAACTGCATTGGATGTGAATAAAACCTTTTCATTTCCTACTCTACTTTGTAATTGTTTAAAAATATGTAAATTTAGAAAAAGGTAATGAAACAAAGGGGGCCGCTTAGATTATTGGAAAGAAATACTACATCATTATGTGTAGTAATCAAAACAATTTCTAATATATATTTGCCTTGTGGAAATGAACATAATCATGACTGCAATTGATAAACGTGTCAGTAAGAAAGATACAACTTTATAGATGTGGGTCAAATTTAGTGATGGACAATGCATGTAACATCAAATCATTATCTTTTACAAAAAACATTTTTCACAATTACAATAAATATTTGCATTCATATATATAACCAAAGTGTACAAATTTTTTACATATTCACATATACATGCTTAACAGGAACAATCACAAACTATTGAACATGCTTAGAAATTCACAACCTGTCCATCTTGAACAGGTTCAGGGTCATTAATCTCAACATCCTGAAATCGTGCTTGTGGAGGGCCAAGACCTAAATCCATATTAAGAAATTCTTGAATGTTGTCAACAGGCCGGTCCAATGTCTGCAAATTGTGCAGATTTTGTCTACCAATTGATGCCAGACGTCTTGCAACAGAGTTCCTCTGCGGATGTACCAAATTAATTTTATAACGAATATTAGGATCATTAAGATGTGAAAGGATACATCTGAATGTACTCCTAGTATGTGGTGTTATTCCATCTTCTCTGTAATACTTGCATTCACGGTAATCCTGGATATTATCAGTCTCAATGATAACACGTTCGTACTGGTCTTGAAATGCTCTACGCATTCCTATCAAAACAGCCCATAAGCCACTATTAAGATTAGTTAGGCCTGGAATGGTGCCATATGTTAATGGAATAAGAAGGCCATTTGAATCTCTCACAACAACGCCAATGTCATTTCTATTCTGACCTTCAGGAGCATTCTGAATAAGCTCACTGTGAACATTTATCTTCATCCAACCTTGAGCAGGGAATTGCCATACATGTTCAACATGTTCCATGATTTAAGTGTTTCTTTAGGTTCAATCAAAGGTTGACAGACTAACTAATCTCAAATGTAATGACACACTTCTATAAATACAAAATATAATGGAAAGATGTGACTATTGGGGAATGGCTACCAATTTGTGACTTGAAAAAAACTAACTTAAAACAGTTATACTTATACTATAATACTAAATTGAAATAGTTATGACTAAAAACTTCTTATTAAACTTTGGTGTTCCCATTAGAACTGTATTAAATATCAATAACGCAATTTGACAATAATATGAAATAAACGACAAAAACAACCAAAACGCATTATTCATTGATTGAAATAGGAAAAACAAACTTTCAACATCAGCAAACCAAGTTTAGAGTTCAATGTGATAAGGAAATTTAATAATTAAAAACTGAGGAAATTGGATTGCCAACACAAATGCTACATCCATGCCAGATAAAAGATGTACAACTTGTCCAATCTGCAAAATTCATTTGCATTAATTTCGGAAAACAAAGTTATGAAAGATAGAATATGATGATAACAACTTGAAAATGGTCATTATTTAAAACGAAATTAAGAAATGCTAAACACCAATCCAATCCAGCTTTCGTACATAACATCAAGCAAAATAATTGAGTGCTAAACTGCTGTATTACTTCTCCTGCAAATTTTATCAAATTAAAAATTCTTAGAATATGACCAAAACAACAGAAAAAACTTATAGAATATAGATACTTATTAATATATTTATAGCAATCAATTTATATCAAATTTTAATGTAACTCAGACTTACCTCAAGAACCAAAACCAATATGTAATCCTTTAAATTTAACATAGAAAAACAACTTATCTTACAACTTATGAGGATAATTAATGAATGGAATGTAAGTGATTTAATGCAAATAAACAAAATACAATACATAAATGTATCTTACCTTTTTAATTTTTTTGGTAACTGATTTTGTAGAGCCTGGAGTATGATCAATGGCATCAAGATCGACAGACTAACACAAAAAAAATTACGCTTTATAAAGATTTATTGGAAGACTAAAAGTTATAAAATTATAATGGTTCGAGTATTATAACATATAAAAACCAAACTTACATTAACGGAAAAGTTGATGGAGGAAGATTTCGATATATGTGCAGATTCAGATGGACTTGGACTCTGCGTAGTCGTGTCAAATATGTCATTTGCATCAAATATGGTACTATCCTCAGTTACATTTGCTTTGTTCAACTGAATAATGACAGTGACTTCCTTTCCAACCAAATCTTTAAGTACCTGAAGAAGGCCTTTTTTGGGAGCCTGAGACAATGTAATAATTATTAAACACTTTAATTAATAATTTAGAACATTACATTGGATTCGCTTTGTTGTAATGAATTTATACCTTCTCAAAATCATTATACGCTTTTGCTGCACTTGTGCCAACAATCCTTCTAGCAGCTCAGTCCATGAGCATAACATTACATGAAAATGTATCATCTTCGGCAAGGACCATGATACGAAACCTGAATTTATAAGGAATTTTGTGATAACTATTGAAAGTTGACTTTAATACAGAGTAAAGCATAATAAATTTTTAATATAACTCTAATTTGTTCTACCTTTTAGGGGCAACCGGAATTATGCGAGGGCAATTATTACATCAAAATCTCCTATCAAGCCGTCCAACCTCTTGTTGACATTTGTTACAACTGTAAAACCACCATGCTACATCCTCATCCACCTTAACAACTGAGAACGTGGTGTATATCCTTTTCTGTTTGAAGTGAAAAAAGTTCAGATTTAAAAATAAATCATATTCAATATGGTTGTGTCGTGCAAATTTCATAAAAGGTTATAAAACCTTCAAGTCATCATATGTCAGCTTTTTATTGAGATCCTTTAATGTCATTCGTTCCATAAAGGTTTGAAAAAATTCAGATTTTGCCGCCTTAAGATATTTTTCTCTCTTTGACAAATATCCCTTCTCCTTCAACCTATAAAGGTAAACATTGATGTTTATTAACTCAGCCTCCTATCAAATGTTATTAAACATGCAAACGTGCTATAATTGTGTAATTATTATAATTCTTAATCGTAGTACCTCATCCCCATATTAGTCACAGATTCATCATCTAGGTTGAGGTACAATTTTGAAGATGGCAAAGTACCAATCTGCACAGTATCTAAATCAAAGCAATATAGTTCAGGAAATTTTTTTATAATGTCAAGGTCATTTATAATAAGTAGTTAAAGAGAACTTACTCATGAAAGTTGTAACTTTTGTGCTCGTTATTATTACAATGACTGGAGACTGGAGTTTCTTAGTATAAATGTTATTGGCCAACACAGCAAGATCTCCTCAAACACTTACTTTATGCTGATTACTATATTGAAAAATGAACATATATTTCAGGATATACAACTTTCATATTAGAGGCGGACTCATAAAATAATTATAATTACATGATAAATATTAATACATTCGACAAACCTGGAATCACAAATCCTGAATTTGACAATGTCTCGCATGCCAAGTTTTATGTCAAGTTTCGTTAGAGGTTCAAAATCCTCAATAACTCCAATTACATCTAAATTAAACAGAGCAATATATTTAATTTAGTGAAAGATAAAATGCAGTGAAATATTAAGGTACGCATTTTAAAAAACTAATAATCTGAACCAAAAAAGTATTATATTAAGGTCACCTATAGCAAATTCAGGTTGTTGTTGTGGCTGATATTTGCTGGCCTCAGCAAAAAGATCACCTAAATCCCGAAATTCGAATTCGTAGGCAGGAATCATGCAATCGTCTTCAACAGCGGTGCTCGTAGTATATTGTGAAAATCTGATGCAGATATCAGCTTGTACAGGCTTCAGATTACCGACAACATCTTTCACAGAAAATTGGTCAAAAATATAAATGCCTCCTTCAATCACCGGAGTTTTGAATCCATTCCAAATATTGGGATAAGCAAATGCATGGACGTGATTATTCTAAAACAAAAGAGGATGTTACATTTGGTATATAAAAGAAGGTAGGATTTTACGTAATACCATAATAAAATTTTACAATATAAGACTTACATCATCATCAAGCAGAATGATATTATATCCTTTGACTGATCCATTCTTAGAGCTAACGCTGGTCCACATCCTAGTTACTCTAGCCTTAATCTTCCAATAGGTAGTCGATTCATCAAGGTCTTCAATAAATTTGAATATTGCAGACTCCATTGAAGCTTAATTTTGTTCAAGTCAATTAAACAAAGTGTCAAGCATTAATAATTGAGGAATTAAAACCTTCAAAATATTAACAAAAATTGACAACATGCACGATGAAGAAATAATGATAACATATTAGATCTGTTCGTACCAATTAATGATTTTTTTAGAGAGAACAAATTGAGAGGAAACCTAAAGTTTTATTTTTAGTGTCAGAGTATGTTTGATGTTTATCTCAAGGCATGAAATTTATATGCATTTGCAAATGATATATGCAACTTGATAGGTTATGATTACTATTCAAACTGGCAAATTAATGCTAATTGATACTCTATTTTAACTGTATGATAAAGACTGCCAACAATATAGTCCTGATTAATTCTCTAATTATTCATAAATTATCTTATTCAATCTGGTAAGTTGATGCTAATTGATACTTTTTTTTTAAATATGTACGATAAAGATCGACAATAATATAATCCTGAATGATTATATCATTAATCATCAATTATCTTCCTATATATTCAATATAATTCTTGAATATATAAGTACAATTTAGATGTAACGGAATATTATATTTTAAATTTTGAGTTAATTAATTAATTAAGGTTAATCAATTAAATTAATCCAATCATCACAATCAAAGTGTTATTGATTCCATATTTCTTATTAACTTGTATATTTTTGTTCATAACTCTATCTGTTTCTCTAATTCATTTAAAAATATGCATAAGATATGAAAATGATATGAATATTTATAACATAATATGTTTGATTCTTTCGAAATGGAATTATATATAACATCTTTTTTCAGAACTTTAGAATATACATATTAAATTAATGTATTTATTTAAACTTTTGAGTTGAGATAATGTGATCAAAATTGTTCCAACATTTAATAAAGACAAATACTGAGAGAATTATGATTTACACAGAAATTATAAAATAATCCATAGTGTGGTAAATAAGTTTAATAAAAACAAATACGACAATGCGGTTGAATCAGGAAGTTTATCAGTATTCCAACAATTGAAAAATGACATATCTTATCAATTTAATAGAAATGCAGTAAAAATAGAGTGTCTTCAAGCTACGTTGACGGGAATGGTTCTGTAACGTCAAATTTGGATTTGTCAAATGTCCATCAACCTATATTGCAAAGTATGTAAAAATTATAAGCGTTTATATGAAAAAAATGATGTAAAAATAAAAAATATATAATTTATATTTAGTTACATCTGCCTCAAATAAAAGACATCAGGATAATCAAGATTGACAAAAAGCTTTGTTGATGGAATATTGCTAATCTGCGCTCTTCCTGTTTTTAAGAGCGAAAAATATATATTATTTAAGAGCTAGAAGAAATTCTATAACTTATGAGAAGGATTACAATTTTAAAGGTTTTTAATATAAAAAATAAGACATTAACCTCGATACGTAAAGACTCTAACAGATGCTAGAATCACAATTTTGGGTTCAATTTCAGTAACTTGGTACAATGATTCAAAATTTGTTGGCAAAGAACCACTAAAACAGACTTGGATGGCCCTCCTAAAACGAATATAATAAAACGTCAAACACTTATGGATGTTCAATAGTGTTAATATGTAAAATATGAAAATTGGAGGATGGCGTAGTATTTTTATAATTGTCAAAAAAATTATTGAAGAGTCTTACACGCCATCTGAAATTCTGAAGCGTAACACTTCCTTTTCACCAAATCTGGATGTTCAATAGTGTTAATACGTAAAATATGAAAATTGGAGGATGGCGTAGTATTTTTATAATTGTCAAAAAATTTATTGAAGAGTCTTACACGCCATCTGAAATTCTGAAGCGTAACACTTCATTTTCACCAAATCTTGTCATAATAGATTGTACTGGTTGCAGGAGTTCAACAATTCCAATAACATCTATAACAATAAACTTAAAGTTAAAAACAACAAATTGTAAGCGATTTGTTCTAAAATTTTATCCGCAATACCAGTGGAATAAATAGGAAGCTCATCGAGAGCAGAACAATGAAGAGAATTATATAGGAGCGTCACAGGAACCAAATCAAATTTATGGCGCGGTATACTCAAAATTTCCTCAGGTTCCAACACCACCACAGTGATGGGAAGAAACATGATGTAATTTGCAGAATGTACAGGCCTCAGCAATCCAGCAGTTGGAAGAACCTGAACTTTTCTGATACGTAACAATCTGCCAGGATGAATGATAAAGTAAAACAAATTCCAAAGAGATGGTGGAACAATTGCAAGTATGTGATTATTCTGCAAAAAAGAAAATCTTAGGATAGAGGCTGGAAAACAAAATCATAGATGTGGTATAAGTCATATAGTTATTCAATCAAACCTCACAGTCCAATATAATAAGATTATGCCTGACTAAGACACCTTGTCGATTAGTTGATACCCACATTCTTGTCACACGGACCTTTCAAAGTCCAAGCAGTATGATTACAATCCAGATTGGATAAATGATACTGCTCTGGTCTTTGTCTTCTTTGGCTTCATGAAGTGAGGTAGATTGAGTTCATGTATTGGTAGAGTATCCCAGTCTATTGGTTCATCCTTTGGAATGATAGGTTCACTATGAAAATTCTTGGATGGATCTATCTTGAATTCTTCATGTTCCACAGAGGGCATGGATGTTTGAGTTGTTGTAGATGTAGACTTTTTGGGAAACTGATCTTCCAATTCCTTTTTATCAAAGTCCACTTTTCTCTTTGCATGAAGTTTGTATCTAAAACTTTTTTTTTGCTGTGATTCTTCTTGCATTTTCAGTTCCTTAGATTCAGTGGTTTCAGATGATTGTTCAGGAATTTGTTGTGTATGTTTCATAGCTTGCAGCTTGGCCAAGATAGCAGCTTGCTTCTTCTTTTGTTTAACCTTTTTAGCATCTAGAGAAGCTTGCTTCTTTTCTTACTTCAATCTTGCCTTTTCTTCTCTCTTTTTTCAGCAAATTGAGGGTGTCCGGCCACCAAACAAATTTCCTTACCATTCCTGAAAACCTTGGCAATTCTTCTTTTCAATGCTGAATCAGCTGGATCATTGTAGAATGCAATAGATCTTAACAGCAATTTCTTTTCATCAGGCTTTGGTGTCTCATACACTGTATCCAAAGGGTTCTTTAGAGAAGGTTTAGGATAGTTCACCTTTGGCTTCAAAATTAGCTCAGCCTTTGGAGATTTGATGCAAAATGGTTGTCCTCTTTCCAGATTATTCATGCTCATATCATTCACAGAGATTTTCCTGACTTGAGAGTGATGAATGGCTGATTTTTCTGGCTTCTTTGCTAGCCTAAACCTCTTTTGAATATCCTCATCAATTTTCTCCCAGTTGATTGGGCTCTACTGCTTCTTTTCAGCTGCCCTCAATGTGGCTGCTGCTTCATAAATTAAATCAATGCTGTCTTTAGTTGGTGTCTTAGTGAAAGCAGTTGTAGGCATAATTACTTTGTTAACTTGAATATGGATATGTTTCTCCCCCTCACTTGAGCCTTTCTCCCCCTTTTTGTTATCATCAAGTTGTGTGGGAGGGAGTTGAGCAGCCACCAACTGTTGGAGTAGTATAGTCTGAGTTTCCTGATTGTTAAGTATCTTGGCCATTGACTTCTCTTTAGAAGATAATCTTTAGTCCATGGCCTCAACTTTCCTATTGAGATCAGCCTCCTTCCTTAGTTTTTGAACTATTTCAATCATGGTGGTAGCAGGAAATCTAGCATCCAACCTTTCTATGACATCCTGCTTTACTTCAGAAATTTCTTGCTTGATTGCATCCACACTCTGACTGTGTTGGAGGGCTTGAATTTTATGCAGCTAGAGTGCTTCATGATGTGTTGTGAGTAGCTTCTTTGTGCTGACATTAGAAGATGCCTGAATGGTTGTTTGGGTGTCAAGAATTAGCTTGAATAGTGTTGATTGGAGATGTGAGTAGGAGCATTCTTTTGTTAGCATCCAGGCAGGATCATCTGCATCTCCCCCTATGCTCATGCTATCTTCGTCATCATCCCCACCAGCATCCCCAAAAGAAGTTTCATCCAGTTCAAAATCACTGCCAATGTTGGAAGGCATAGCAGTGATTGCATCATTTGCTCTCTGTAAAGATTGTGTAGTATGCACCAAGTTCAACAATCTTTCAACCTCCTCGTTACCCTGTACAGCTAGGGTTTGGTAAGCTGTCACAGGGTTAGTAAATGTCTCAGCATCCAGAGAAATAGAATCTATAATAGCTTGATATTCTTGCTGAAATAGCCTTTCCCTTTTTGTATCATTGACATTTATTGTCTCACTTGCAATGGTTTCCATCCTTATCACTCCTGTACCTGCATTTCTCTCATGATCTCTCTTTTGTTACATTAAGGTCTCACCTTGGCTCCCCACCCTCACACCCTCACCTTCACCATCAAAGGTGGGACTCCTCAAACTCACTTTTGCCAGTCCTGAAGAAATGGACTGTATAGGTTCACTCTTTTCCTCTCCTTTTTCCTGGGAGCAACCCAGACTCTCACTCATTTCACTACCTTCCCTCAGTCCTAGGAGTGATTGCACTACTACTAAGTCTTCTGCACTTGTAATAATTGATGAAATTTGAAGCTGTACAGAGACACGACGGAAAAGGAATATCCATCAGGGTAGTAATTTTGCTAACCGACGGATGACTGCTGTTAGGCACATCCGTCGGGATACAATCACTACTCGATGGATGAATAATATCCATCGAGAGAGTAGAAATAAATGAGTTTGGGGTGGAGACCATTGTGGACTCTGTGCATATTGATGAAAATTTTGGCACAGATGTCTCAACAGTCTCAGAAAGAAATGGCAAGTGAGCCAACAAATCATCTAGAAGATGATGCTCACTTGCTTGGATTTTTGGCTTCTCCATGAGAGTTAAAGATGGAGAATTTGGAAGTGATGTGTTTATCATGTCAACATCCAAAGAGTGTGTGGGAGAATTTGGTGTTTCAGGTGCTTCTATTATTAGAGATTTTGGCTGTGACTTCACATTTATTGGAGCCACATCAACCTGACTTTGAGAAGGTGCAATGACTGTGTCTTTAGCAGCAGTTTGCACAGTGTGTGAACCCTGTGCATCCCCAAGGGTCTTTAATTTCTTCTTTCTAGTGTAAGCTTGGGGTGAGCTTGTGTCCCTTACCCTTTTGGCAAGTGCTCTTGGCTGTGAGCTATGTTCAATAGTCACATCCTTTTGGGAGGATGCAACTAGTAATAAGCTTATATCCTTATTAAGTACTACAGTTTGTTGGGAAACTGCAGTGTGCCTAGGCTGGGAAACACTCACCTCTCCAACTTTATCCTTAGTACTCCCATCTTTATGTTTGGTGGATTTTACTACTAGCATCTTTTGAGAGACACCAGAGGGGGCTTTCTTTGTCTTTGTTTTTGAAATTTTGGATTTGGTAGCTTGGGTAGGTAACTGTTGTGTCAATGACACAGTTGCCATAGCTAGACTAGAATATAAAGAAGTTTGTGAGGTTGGAAGAGTAGAGACATTGGAAATTACCTCACTTACCCGAGGTGCTTCCATTACTGGGAAGTAGAAGAGTGGCACCTCTTTGTGATGGTTTGCCCTGTTCAAATCTGCAATGATTCTCCTTTCTTGAACCCAAAAATCTAACTTGTTGGTTGGGTTCTCAAGCACAATATCCTCAGAGAGGTGGTTAGCAAGCATCATTAAAAATCTAGCATAGTAAACATTTTTACCCCTTTTATTCAGCTCCCCTAACTTAAACCCCAACTCAAATATGACTAGATCAATAAAGTTGAAAAATTTATCAGTTACTAGCATATAAAGCATGTTGAGCATAGAGATATTAACTGAATCAAAATTGTTAATTTTACTAGAAAATATTTTAGTGACTACATCACACAGATAACTCCATTCCTTCCTAAGACCCAATCTCCTAATTTCACTTAATTTAGAAGTAAAGAGTGCATAGCCCATGGAATTAAGCATATTAACAATATCAATGTCTGTGTGTGGAGTAGTGACAGTATTATCAGGAAACTTGAAGCATGCTTTAACAATATCACTATCAACACAGAATTCCTTACCTTTAATAGTGAAAGTGATAGTCTTATTAGTTGAGTTGTATGTTGCAGTCGTCCACATTTCTTCAACAACCTCACAGTAAATGGTGGGTGATTCCAGCATGGCATAGTTGAGTTTGCAGTTCTTCACAAAATCCATCATTTTGTGGTAGTCGCTAGACTGCTGAATCCCCTTGTTCACTAAAGCCATGAAGTTGTTCTTCTCATAGATAAATCCAGTTTGAGACATGATCTTGACGACTAGTGCCATTGTTAGAGAGTGAAAATTGCAGAGAGAGAGATGATAATTGCTTTTGAGAAAGAGAGAAGTTAGAGCAGATGATTTGAGAATGATAAAAGAAAAGCAATAAAAATGAATTATGCTTTTATACTATCTCAAAAATACCTGTCAAAAATAATAAAGTAAAATAAAGTAACCAATAAGAATTGCCCAAAATAGCCGTTTAAAAATAAATTGTAAAAATTCCATCAATTATCCGTCGTGTTATGCTTACAAACTGTAAGTATACTCGATGGATAATGTTCAGAGAATCAACGGCTAAGAATAAGACAATTCGACGGATGAGGATAAATCAGTTATCCGTCGAGACATAAAATATTCCAGAAAAATAATTGATTTTATTAACAAATTGTATACCGACGGATGATCACACTCGATGGATAATGATCATCAAGCCAAAATTTCATCCAAGACTGAAAAATCAATTAAATTTCTAGCTACATTACAACTTGCAAATTATCTGTAAAGATTCAAGAGTAATTAAGCATACCTAACTCACTTACCAACCTTGAAAAGGTGGATTCATCCAGTGGCTTGGTAAATATATCTGTAAGCTATTTTTCACTTGGAACAAAATGTAGTTCCACAGTACCATTCATTACATGTTCCCTTATGAAGTGGTACTTGATGTCTATGTGCTTTGTTCTTGAATGTTGTACTGGATTTTCAGTGATGGCAATTGCACTTATGTTGTCACGGAAAATAGGACTCCTTCCACTTGCAGATTATAGTCTAGCAATTGGTTTTTCATCCACAAAATATGTGCACAGCAACTGCCAGCAACAATATATTCAGCTTCAGCTGTAGAAGTAGAAACTGAATTTTGCTTTTTACTGAACCATGACACAAGCTTGTTTCCTAGAAATTGACAGGTTCCTGTTGTACTTTTTCTATCAATTCTGCAACCTGCATAATCTGCATCTGAATAACCAGTTAGATCAAAACCATAATCTCCAGGGTACCAAATGCCAAGTTTTGGTATTTTCTTGAGATATCTGAAAATTCTCTTAATAGCTACTAAGTGAGATTCTCTAGGATCGGCCTGAAATCTAGTACAAAGACATGTAACAAACATTATATCTGGCCTACTAGCTGTTAAGTATAGAAGTGAGCCAACCATGCCCCTATAACTTGAAATATCCACAGACTTTTTAGTAGTGTTTTATTTAAGCTTAGTTGCAGTGGCCATGGGAGTTTTTGCAGATGTGTAATCCATTAGATCAAACTTCTTTAAAAGATCATAAATGTATTTAGTTTGACTAATGAATATTCCATCATTAACTTGTTTAACTTGCAAACCAAGAAAGTAAGTTCTCCCATCATGCTCATTTCATACTTAGTTTGCATCAATTTGGCAAACTTTTTGCAAAGTTTTTCATCTGTAGAGCCAAAAATAATGTTATCTACATAAATTTGAACAAGTATGCTAGAGCCATTAACATTTCTAAAGAATAAAGTTTTGTCAACATTACCTCTAGTGAAGTGATTCTCTAAAAGAAACTTTGACAAAGTGTCATACCAGGCTCTAGGTGCTTGCTTCAGTCCATAAAGTGCTTTCAAAACATAGTAGACATATTCTGGAAAATTTGGATCTTCAAAACCAGGAGGCTGACTAACGTAGACTTCCTCCTCCAAATCTCCATTCAGAAAGGCACTTTTGACATCCATTTGATAGACCTTGAAATTGGCATGGGCTGCATAGGCTAAGAAGATTCTGATAGCTTCAAGTCTTGCAACAGGAGCAAAGGTTTCATCAAAATCTATTCCTTCTTGTTGACAATAGCCCTTAGCAACCAATCTAACTTTGTTTCTGACTATTATGCCATTTTCATCCATCTTGTTTCTGAATACCCATTTGGTGTATATTAGATTCTTTCCTTTAGGCTTGGGCACCAGCTTCCATACTTTATTCCTTTCAAATTGGTTTAGCTCCTCCTGCATAGCTAAAATCCAATCAGGATCCAACAAAGCTTCTTATACCTTCTTTGGTTCTACCTTAGAGAGGAAGCTGCTTTATAGACATTCTTCTTGAGTTGCTCTCCTTTTTTGATCTCTAGAAGATACATCACCAATGATGAGCTCAAAGGGGTGATCCTTTGTCCATTTCCTTTGTTGAGGTAGATTAGCTCTAGATGAAGAGGCCTCATTGTTTTCTTGATGTGTGATTGAGTTTTGATTATTAGAAACTTTCCCTGAGTTTCTGGATCTTTGATTTGAGAAAAGGGAATTTTCTATAAGTGATCTACTCTGACTTTTAGCTTCTTTTGATGACCCGACGGATGGTGAATTTTGAGTACCGACGGATGAAGCTGGTTGTCTCCCGACGGATAAAGTAGATTGTCTCCCAATGGATGAAGCATTTTGCAACTCGATAAATGTTGAATTTTGTGCTTCATTGGTAGTAGATTTTTCTGCATTATCCTTTAATATTGTTTCTTGATCACTTTCATCATCACTGTCATCACTAACCATTTCCACATTGTCAAATTTGAGGCTCTCATGGTAAACTCCATCTTGTAGTCCTTCAATATTTTTATCATCAAACACAACATGTATTGATTCCACAAAAATGTTGGTTCTCGGATTGTAGACTCTGTATGCATTACCAACAGCATATCCAACAAAAATTCCTTCATCTGCTTTAGCATCAAACTTCCCATTCTGCTCAGTTTAATTTCTCAAGATATAACATTTACAGCCAAAGACATGAAGAAAATTTGGAGTTGGCTTCTTGTTCTTGAACAATTGGTAGGGAGTCATGCATTTTCCTTGATTAACCAGAGAAATATTCTGAGTGTAGCATGCAGTATTTACAGCTTCAGCCCAGAAATATGTTGGTAACTTAGATTCTTCAAGCATTGTCCTTGCAGCTTCAATAAGTGATCTGTTCTTTCTTTCTACTACTCCATTTTGTTGTGGAGTTCTTGCTCCTGAAAACTCATGAAAAATCCCATTTTCTTCACAAAATGCTCTCATGACAGAATTCTTGAACTCAGTTCCACTGTCACTCCTGATTCTTCTAACTTTGAAATCAGGATGATTGTTGACTTGCCTTATGTGATTGATGATGATTTCACTAGCCTCATCTTTAGACTTAAGGAAGTATGTCCAAGAGAACTTTGAGAAATCATCTACAATTGCTAGGCAAAATCTTTTTCTAGAGATGGACAACACATTGACTGGTCCAAACAAATCCATGTGTAGCAGTTGCAAAGGTTCTTCAATTGTTGAATCTTCTTTCTGAATGATGCTTTAATTTTGCTTTCCCTTTTGGCAAGCATCACACAGTCCATCCTTAGAAAACTTCACTTGAGGAATGCCTCTAACCAGTTCTTTTTTTTCAAGTTCATTCATGGTCTTGAAGTTTAGATGGGATAGCTTCTTGTGCCATAGCCAACTTTCATCTTGACTTGCTTTACTGAGAAGACAAGTAACAGATTCTGCATTTGATGAGTTGAAGTCAGCTAAGTACACATTTCCTTTTCCCACTCCAGTGAGAACCACTTTGTTGCTCCTCTTATTTGTCACAACACAGGCTTCTGAGTTGAAGGTTACTGAATTGCCTTTATCACAAAGCTGACTGATACTCAACAAATTGTGCTTGAGACCATCCACTAAGGCAACCTCTTCAATGATGACATTGTCATTTGAAATCAAGCCATATCCCACAATATAACCCTTTCCGTCATCTCCAAAAGTAATACTTGGGCCAGCTCTCTCCTTGAACTATGTGAGCAGGGTAGAATCACCAGTCATGTGTCTTGAACAACCACTATCCAAGTACCACAGATTCTTTCTGTTTCCCTGCACACATTAAAATCAAATCAAGTTGATTTTGGTATCCAAGTTTCCTTGGGTCCTGTCTTATTAGCTTTCTTCTTCTGTTTCTTAGGTTTGATCTCATTTGACTTGTGGATATCAGATTCATTCTTAGTCATCTTAGTTGGACCTTTGAAACCATTCATTAAAACATAATTATCATGCACATTTTGATTAACAGGAAATGGCATGCTATTAGCAAACATATTATTCCAGTAGGGCATGCTAAATGGAATTTGAGGCATACTAAATGCAACATAATAAGGATTAGGTACAAATGGCATATTAGCAAATTGTGCATTCATATTTTGTGTAGACATAACATTCATAGGCATAGAAGGCATGGCATTCATGTTGGGAAAAGGGGAGGGTACAGACATAGGAGTAGGCAAGGCAAGTTTGCAATTAATAGACAAATGATTAGCACTATCACACTTAACACATATTTTTCTAGGAGCATATTTATCGGGTGTGTAGTTGCTATGTTTGTTAATCCCTACTTTCCCATTTCTATTGTTTTTCCTTTTAGCCTCTGTTTTAACCTCAATCTTTTCTAGTCTGTCATTCAATTGCTTGATAGACATATGACCAACATTCACATTCTTTTCCTTCTTCACTTGACTAGATTCTCCTGAAATGAAGTTTTTGGAAACTGATCCATATTTTTCATTTAACTTGGCAAGTTTGGCTTTACTCATAGGTTTGCTCACAGCCGACGGATGAGGATTTATGTCACTCGACGGATAATCCTTTTGGTTATCCGACAGATGACTCTCATCATCCGTCGAGTCTACATCTGTTAGCAATCCTTCAACCAAATTGGATTCCAGCTACTCCTTATTCTTCTTCCAGGCTGCATCACAAAAGGATTCAATACCTTGAACTTTGGTGATTTGAGCATGAACATCTCTAGATGTTTTCCATGCCTTAATCACCTCATGTTCTCGTTCAAGCTGCTTCTTCAAAATCTCTTCTTTATTCAAGGACTTAGTTAATTCATCCTTAGCAATCTTACACTCAATTCTCAATTTTTCAAATTCAATAAACTGAGACTCTAGCACATTATTCCTCTCACTTAAAAAACAAATTGTTTTCTTTGATTTTGGCATTTTCCTTAGTGATGGCCTTAAGTGTAACACACAAATGATATGATTCTGTAGACATGTCATTTATTGCATTATTACACTCAGCTTTAGATAAATGTACAAGGTTAGTTGTGATTACCTGATTACTTGAAGAACTTGTCTCTGTTTCATCAGACTTGGCCATTAGGGCTAGGTTGACATAGCTAACACCTTCTTCTTCATCCAGACCATCTATTGTCCAGTCATTTTCTTGTATAATAAAAGTCCTTTCCTTTTGTTTGAGCAACTCAAAATATTTATGTTTATAATCCACAGGCTCAAAATTCTTCTTGCTGGAATCTGACTTTCTACACTCACTGGTAAAGTGCCCTGCCAAGCCACATTTGAAACTTTTGAATTTTAATTTATCCACCATGTTTCTATTTGGCTTAGCTACTCCAAAGTTCTTCTTGAACTTAAGCTTGGCAAATCTTCTAGAAAGAAATGCTAGATGTTCATCAATGTCATCCATATCATCTTGGCTCAAAGAATCTTCATTTTCTGCTACCAGCCCCTTGCCCTTGTTTTCACAGACCTTTGAAGTAGACTCAACAACTTCTATCTTCATCTCCTTCTCTTTCTCTAACTCAGCAACCAGTGCAATGGACCCTCCTTTCTTCTTTCCTTTCTCCATCCTCTCATCTTGCTCTATTTCAAGCTCATAAGTTTTCAGGATGCTATAAAGTCTCTCTAAAGTAAACTCCTTGTAATCTTGAGAGTTTCTCAATGAGACTGTCATTGGTTTCCATTCCTTTGGAAGAGATTTAAGGAACTTAAGATTGGAGTCTTTTGTCTGATAGACTCTTCCATGCAACTTCAGAGCATTTAGTAGATTTTGATGATGTTGTCAAACATGTCACCATCAACTTCATTGAACAGAATATTCATGGTCTTCTTGTCTTT
This sequence comes from Apium graveolens, assembly GCF_009905375.1. Classification (NCBI taxonomy): domain Eukaryota; kingdom Viridiplantae; phylum Streptophyta; class Magnoliopsida; order Apiales; family Apiaceae; genus Apium; species Apium graveolens. The sequence goes on along the minus strand of NC_133650.1, from coordinate 24,781,915 downwards.
CCTGACTTGTTCAATATCAGGATCTGACCATTCATGCCTTGGCTTGGGAACTGATGACTCATTTCCAGTTGCAGCTCTCAATGGTACATGAGGGCCTCTCTCTATGCAATCCACATAGGCCTCATCTTGAGAAAGTAAATGAAGATGCATCTTTACCTTCCAGTGATGGTAATTATCTTTGTCCAGAAAAGGAATCTTGACTCCAACATCCTTCTTGTTCATCTTGCTGTTTGTTGTGATCTTTAAACTCTTTATTCTTCAAGAGCTAGCTCTGATACCAATTGTTAGTCCCTAACAATGCAACAAGAATTACAGAAGGGGGGTTGAATGAAATTCTTGAAACTTTTTCTGAATTCTAAAATGTTCTAACTCAAAATATATATGTGAGTGTTTTGATTTGCAGAGTGTGTAATGATAAGTTAAAATGAAACAAAACACAAAGTAATAAAAATACAAGTCTTTAAAACTTTATGGTGGATTTGAATGTATCCACCAGATATATATATATATATATCAAGAGAACCCTGTGAAGCTTGAATAGCTCACAGCTGCTTACAAATAAGAACAACTAAACTTTCAGAGAAATGCTACAGGATACAACTTACAATTGTTTCTCTGAGAAAATACTTGCTTAGTGTTGTTGTTGTTCTATTTGTTACTCTTGGTTTATATATCACCAAGATTACACAGTAATAAGACAAGATAATAAAACAAAACCTATCAAGTCTAATACTATGCTGCTTCACTACTATATTCCAGCATCTTTGAATATCTTCATAATAGCATGTAAATGGTAATACTTCTTTGCTCTCAAAAACCCAGTTGAATAGGCTCCCACGTTCCCTTTACATACACTCGACGCATGTGACTGTGTTGTCACTGTCAACAGATGTTTGAATTGATCATCCGCCGGGTACATGATCATCCATCGGGTTGCCTTGTTGATCATCCGTCGGGTAGCTTTGTTGATCATCCGTCGGGTAGCTATTTGGCACTTGACTCCATTTCATTTATACATAATTAAAAGACATCATCTATTTACAATTAATCAACCTATTCTGCATATCTAATTACAGTCAACATGACTTATTTGCTACTACAGAATCTATACAAAGGTGTTTGCAGAAATGTGCTACATGACTTATTGTTACATAAGCTACTCACTCGATGGATGTCAAATCATCATCCGTCGGGAATATATTGAGTCATCCGTCGGGACTATATTTGATTATCCGTCGAGTGCTACACAATTCACTAAGTTGAATCTACTAAGTTATTTTGTTAATGAAATCATCAAGTTTACAACATATTCTTAACAACCCTTACAAGGGGGTAGATTGTAATATCCAGTAATTTTAGGAATTTATATTATTAATATCTGGATGATTTTATGTGATTGTTTCAAAATGGGGGGGATTTTTTATGGATATTTTATTCTTCTTTGATGAATTCGTGCCTTTAAATGATTAATATGTTAATTGATAATTATGGTACCGATCCCTGTCATTGTTGTGAGAGTATTTAATTACATTTACTATTTTCAAAAATATATTCGGTTTCATCTAGATTTTTCCTCGTAGCAGGCGAATTGTGAAAATATTCAAAAATAGTATATAACAACTATTTTGTTATGTGTTAGATGAATAATATTATATTAGTTATTTAATTTTATTATATTTATGTGAATTAGTGAGTAAATATTTAAAAATAAGTTATTCTAGTTTGGTGAATCAGTATAAGATTTGAAGTGTGATTAGTGATTATATAAAAGGAATTATAAATAAAGGAGTAAATAAAACAATTGGTGAGTATGAGATTTTATCAATTGAGAGATGCTATTACGTGTTATTTGATTCATATATGAGTGACGTTGTGGTTAAATTATTTTTTTAAAAATATTTTAATAATTAATCGTGTGAAAAATGGGGTTTGATGGACCTTTAAATATTTTTATTCAATCATAGGTATATGATTAAATCGTGAAACTTATTTTATTATCTTTAGAGTACCCTTAGAGATATTTTACAAATAATAGTTGAGATTTATTTTAAGATTGGAGTATTTTAAAATAATTTTATGAGATTTATTTCTGTTTTTAAGCACTACCTTGTAACAATAAATCGTTTGCTCAAAAAATATTTTAAAAATATGGGGACAAAATTAATTTCGTGCTCTATATTTTAAGATTAAGTTTTGTATAATTCTCACTCTTTACAGTACACCAAAATAATATTTAAATTTATTTTTATGTATTCTAGTATAAAGAAAGTGATAAATAGAAAGAAGGAATATGACAGTTTTGCCCTTTGGCTTATTTCTCTCAAACCCAGAAGACCTCCCCTATTTTTTCTTCATTCTCAACCTTCTCTCCATCTATCTCATCTATTCCTCTCTCCCTTCTCCAATCTCTTCATTTTTAGGCTAAATCTCTGTTTTGATACCAATTTTATGCTCCTACTGTCTCTTGACTGATGCTCGGCGTATGTATGCGTGTATTCTTCGATTTTTTTGAAAACCCAATTCGGGTAAGTTCGAAAATTCGAACCTTTGATTCGGTTTTGATGAAATTATGTTGAGTTCTTGCTTGGATTCGAATATGTACATGATTTAAAGTTTTAATTAGAGTTGAGCGTGATTGGATACCCATCTGGGCACCTTCGTTCGACTCCACCTCCGGTGATGAATTCCGGTGAGCTGGCGGAGTGGACTATGATGCTCGTTGAGTCCGAAAATAACAATAACAATTCGTTTTAAGTCAAAATTTCATATGTTTGTGTATTCCTAATTTTTTTTCAGATTTTTGAGATTTTAATTTTAATTTTTGGTTCAAATTTGATATAAATTGATGAATGATTCTTTGGTTGTGAAATTAAATACTACGGATGTTGATGTGTGCTAAAGGTATAAAATTTCAGATATGTATAAACCTGATTTATTGGATTTTATTTCGAGTTTTAAATATTTTAGTTGTTTATGAATAAAAATTGGTTATAGCAATTGAGCATAAATTTTGAGAATTTGATAATGGCTGGTTGTGATGTTAATTAGTGATACTAAATTACTAATGGTGTATGTATATATTGGTTGGTTTTGGTTAGCATTCGGAAATAAATTAGTTGATTGAGCTTTTAATCCAAAAATTAAATGTGTAATTGATTGTTGATGACTGATTAAGGTATTAACAAACGTGTCATAACAAATTTTCTGTAAAATTATAAGTATAAAAGAGAGTCTAATGTACCATTGAAATTGTAATATGAACTATTAATGGTTTTCATGCTAAGTGTTTGATGATTTGCTTAATAGAGATTATGAGTTTACTTATTTGGTAAATGTTAAAAGTACTTGTGAAAACTGTTTTATCAAAATTATATGTTGTCCTATGTTTTGTAAGTATAGCCGTTTAATATAGGTAAGGTTTGTTTTGTAACCCTTTTGTGTTTAGATAGATTCAGGCGTATAGTTTCTACTCGCGAAAGAATTAGATTAAAATTATATTCGAGTCAAGAGATAGGCTCATTTTGGTATAGTGTGCATAGAATTTCTGGACAGGGTCTGTTTGCTATATTGACGACTTTGTTCAGGGCTCTAACACCTTATTTTCATCTAAAATTTTTATGGTAGCTAGATATGTGAGTTAGCTAAATCTCCACCAAATTTTACTATAACATACCTATTTTGGAATTTATTAAAAATCTGGAGGCAAACTTAGTTTCTGTAAAATCGAGCAGCCAAGATACTTGTTATGTGTTTTTATATGTTTAATTATTTACAAAGCTTTTGTTTGCACGTGTTATTAAATGAGAATGAATATATTTGGTTAATGGTTGATTTCTATTATTATAACTTTAGTAAGATATAAGCACATATCATTATTACTTGAATGATTATGTGCTTATGAGAACATATAACGATGTGTTTGAGATAACTTATATGGTTGTGTAGTCTTAACGCCGTTCTTTTGTGAGTTTGTCTGCATGTATGTTATACTGTGTCCAGTATTAATATTAGAATTGTAAATATTCTAGTTAAGTTTATGTGTCTTGTTCTAGGCCCGTTTTACTGCTTTAAATACTGGATTTTTTCTGAAATCTTTACGGTAAATTGGAGTAACGTTCATCATGAGTGTCATAAAAATTTCATGTAAAATCAATAAATTTTTAATTTATTAAAAATCAAAGAGTAAGGACTATTTGAACCTGTGTCTAGTTTCTTTCTTTATTAGTGCATAGTATGAGTTTATATTGGGATAATTGCATATAATTGATAAGTGAATCCTTGTCGTGGTGGTAGCTTGTTATTTGCATTAACTTATTTCATGTTTGAACATAGATAATTGTATGAGTTTTTACTTGATACATGTCGGTGGTCGTATAAAAGTTGTTTTGCTAAAAGAATTAGGGAGTTAGTTAATATGTGAGCATTCGTATGAATTAGGGAGTTTATTTGGAGTCTAATTTTGGACATTTGTTAAGTTGGGATTGTTATGTGTTGTGTGATTATATCTTGGTTGATTCCAGGTAATTATATGTTAACTTATTGGTTTCAGTTTGGATTGGTTTATGTAGTAAGTTAGATATCGTAATTGATTATTAGACTGCTTAAATTGGTAAATCTTGTATAGATGATTAAACATGTTTTATATTTAGTAAATTTGTTATTCTGCTAAAAAAATTTCTTATATGTTTACTGCAAGTCAAGGAAGATTTTGTTATATGTTTACTGCAAGCCAAGGCAGATTTTCTTATGTGTTTACTGCAAGTCAAGGCAGATTTTCTTATGTGTTTACTGCAAGTCAAGGTAGATTTCTTATGTGTTTACTGCAAGTCAAGGCAGATTTTCTTATGTGTTTACTACAAGTCAAGACAGATTTTCCTACATGTTTACAGCAAGTCAATGCTGATTTTTACTATATATTGAATTGTTGATTGAGATTGGAAACATGTGGATAGTCTGATAAATAGATGAGATGTTGTTAAATTTTCGATAGATTTCCTATCCATTTATTGGATATGATGAGTTTGTTATATAAATAGATCATTAGTTTTCATATAATTAAAACATGTCTACGTGTTATGTGAATTACGTGCGTACGTGGGTCAAAAGTCTTGTGTCTGACTGTTCTTTTTATGTGTGGGCTATCGTATGGGTAGACAATAAGGTTTTGACACACAGTTCTTTGAGTAATTATCGTTTAGATGATTAAAGTGTTATTTTTTAATTATAGATACGAGTCGATTGAGACTATTACGCCCTCCAAAGTTAATATAGGAATGGCCAAGAATCATCGATTTCGGAGCTCGTACCGGGGAACCTGATGACGTCTGGGGGTTACTAGCTAATCTCCAATCATGTAAAACATGTATAACAATTAAGCAGATATATATATATAAACCCCTTTAACACTAACCAGGATCTTTTTAGGTTAAAGTATGAAAACAAGAACCACATTCTACTTTTATTATCCAAATTTAAAATTTTACGAAACTTTCTTTATTACAAACCATTGTCTAACAAGTTTTAAACTACATTTCTTGTTAATTTAAACACACACATTAACTATCTACAATACACATGCTCAGGAAACTCAAAACTTTCCTCCTGAATTGGGATCAGCACTTACTCGCTTCTTTACCAGTCGAGTCCTGATAGGTTTCATTTTCCTTCCTAACTAAAAACAATAAGGTGAATAATAACAAAAAGGAGGTGACCATAAGTTGCTCAACAAGTTCATAATATATAAGCAATATTATGTTAAGCTAAATAAACCGGTACTTTGGTTACATCTGCAAAGATATAACCACGCAAGAAAAAAATGAAGGCCATTATCGGCGAGTATCAATAAACTAAACTGGACACAAGTTCGCACCTATATCTTGTTGATCAGTAAGGATACAGTGCAGATCCATACCTCAATGTATAGATCCATTCGGGTACCCAGGCTCTACGGCCCAACACAAGGATCCGGTTAATTCCCGGTCCTTAGGATCAAGTGTATACCTGACCCTAATCGTCACCATCCGGTCCATCGATAAGCAACCGGAACAATCAGTATGATTTGATATATCCCAACCTCAGAATATATCAAGATATATGTATATATGTATAACTATTGGAATATGAATAGAGGATTCAACGAATTAAGAGAAATCAGGAATCGAGACGAAATATGAACAAAGGAATAATAATTGTGTATCAGTGTTAGTGAACAGGAGTTATCAATGTGTAACTGCAATAAGAATCCGAAAGTAATTCACTATTCTAGAATTAGAATAGGGGAAAAACTTGCCTTTCACGGGATTTACTACAAGTATATCACCTTCCTCTATCACCGGCTCGTTCTGCCTTGATGGCTTCGCTTCTATAAAAGAAATAGACTTATTTAGTCATCTCGCATTTCAATCGCGTCTCAAACCGACTTCACATAGTCCTAATCGTCTACCAGTACGCGTATTACTAATTTGTATAATAATTAATAACATTTAAGACTCGATTAACCACATAATTCACGTAACACATAAGTCACATTGTCATTCTAGGTTTAAAATAATTTTAAGAATCGAAATCGAATCGCTGTTCGCTTAACTGAACAATATCTGGCTCGTTTCCTATTTTCGGGATTTATTGGACTAATCTCTATATGTAATAAGGCGTATAAGTAAATAAATACGAAAAGTCGACTCACTTCTAAAAGATATTAGGATTTAAATCTATTTTTAATGAAAATAGATCATTTTTCTGAGTCGAAGGGCTTTCGTTTCGCTCAAATCGGACAAATGGTTCAATTATTATTCCATAAATACAGAGAAATCAATTTATTATTAAATATAAATAATTATTCCTAATTATTGAACCCTAAAAATATTTTTTAAAAATTATTTGGGAAAAATCAAAAATAAAAATGATTTTTTCATAATTTTTGGAATTAAAATGAATTTATTATGATATATTGAAAACAATTTAATTATTTATCAAAATAATTAATATTTTTAAATAATAAATAAGTAATAAATAAATAGATAATAAATAAATAATAATTAATTCTGGGTTATAGAAAATATTTCAGAATAATTTATAATATAAATCAATTAATTAATCAATTTATAAAATAAATAAAACTGATTTTATAATTAATAAAATTAAAAATAAAATAAAATTGCCAGAAACATCTGTCAGAATTGAATCTTCTGACAAAATGGATCAAAGGCGGGTCAAAGTTGGGTCAAAAATAGGGTCACCAAAAACAGATTCGGGTCCCCAAGAAACCAGTATCCGGCGACAATCCGGCCACCGGAAAAACTTTTCGGCCACCCTATTTAGGCAATCCAGACATCGTTTGGTCAGTGTTTAAACTCTAATCGATCACAAACTAGTTCATCAACTTCAATCAACCATTTAATCACCAGAATCATCCCCAAATCATGACCTCCGATCAAACCGACCCCAATTCCGGCCAAACTTCAAAATCACAAAATCGTACATGAAAGCTCGAGATTAATAGATTAAAATAAAGCCTGAAACACCTATAATCAAACCCCTAACCTCTTACTAACCTCGGCTTCTTCGAAAATCAAAAACGAGCAATTGAAAAACTAGCATAAACCTTAGATATCGAATTAATAGTTCAAGCAATCTTGTTCAATTAAATACCATGAGTTGACTGTAAACATCACAAGGAAGCTATATTAATCATCAAAATATCCTAATAACCCTAGAATCAAAAAGTCCTAATTCGGGTATAAACCCTAGAAATTAAAATTGAAAAATAACATATCAAAACTTGAAATTAATACCAGAAATCGAAAGAACAGATCAAGAGGATGAATTTTGATACTCACACCGATCGCTATGATGTAGAAATCAACTCAAAATCACGGCTTGATTGTTCAACCCGACCCGAAAATCCTGACCCGAAATTTAGAGAATTTACTGATTTTTCTGATTTTTAATTATTAATTATAAATAATTAAATAAAAAATAGGCTATTTATAGTAGGTAAAATAATACTCCTAATTAAAATTAAGGCCCTAATTATACATCTATTAAAATTAATTGGCCCCTAATTTTATATTTTTTGAGTATTAATTATTAATTTTAAAATATTTAATATATACAATATATATGCCAAAAAATTCGAAAAATTATGAATAATTCAAAAATACAAAGAAATGATATAAATGAAAGTCCTATAATTTTATTAAAATAAAAATATGATTTTTGTGGGGTTTTTAACACCCAATGGGGCCCGAAAAAGTCATTTTTCGCGAAACAAGAAAATTTATAAAATACCTAGATGTTTAGAATAATGCGATGGTACAAGCTGTTCTAAGAAAAATAAGGCCAATTATTTTATTTGAAATATCAGCTATTAAAATATAGGGAAAAATATCAAACTGATCACTCATTTCATCCAAATGCATCAAATAGGTCATTACTTTCCAGTTTGACTCAATTTGGTTACCAGTTTAAAATTTTGTATCAATTTAGTTATTTAAAAGTTAAAATTTTGTATCGATTTAGTCATCGGAAGATGATTTATTTGATACAAAATTTCAAATTAATGATCAAATTGAGTCAAACTGGAAAGTAATGACATACTTGATATATTTGGACGAAACGAGTGACCGACTTGATATTTTTCCCTTAAAAAATAGTCCGGGTTGTATAACTTTGGATATAAAGGCTTTAAATACGAAACAAAATATCAGATAAATACCCGGAAAATATCTTGACGATACGGAGTATACGTAGCACATAGCAATTAGGGTTTTATAGGTAATTACACATAAATGACACAATAAAACACATAATTTAGCTTTATTACGATATAATACAATCATAATTTCCCAGCAGTTACATCCTCCCCCCTTAATAGGATTATGTTCTCAGAATCTCATTAAGAAAATAATTGGGGATACTTTTCTAACATTTCACTTTCAAGTTCCCAGGTGACTCTTCAACCATAGGATTTCTCCACAAAACTCGTACTAACGGTACAGACTTATTTCTCAATACTCTCTCTTGCCGATCTAGAATTCTTATTGGCTGTTCTACATAAGACAAATCAGGTTGAATCTCTATCGGCTCATATTCTATTACATGTCTAGAATCAGGGTTATATGTCATAAGCATTGACACATGGAACACATTATGGATATGCTGCATGTGAGGCGGTAATGATAAATCGTAAGCCACTTTCCGACTTTCTTCAAAATTTCAAATGGACCAATGTATTGTGGCTTCACTTTAACCTTATTTCCAAATCTGGCCAATCCTTTCCATGGCAATATCTTAAGTAATACATGCTCTCCTTCTTGGTGGTCCATATCCTTTCTGGCTTGATCTGCATATTTGCGTTGTCGATTTTGCGCTACTTCGAGTCTCTTTCGGATAAGTTCTATCTTTTCCTTGGTTTGCTGGATTAATTCTGGACCTAAAATTTTGAGTTCGCCAACTTCATCCCAATACACAGTGATCTACATTTCCTTCAGTACAAAGCTTCATAAGATGGCATCCCAATGTTTGCATGGTAGCTGTTATTGTAAGAAAATTCCACTAGCGATAAATGCTCATCCCAACTGCCTTCAAAATCAATTGCGCAGACTCGTAACATATCTTAAATTATTTGGATAGTTCTTTCACTTTGTCTGTCAGTTTGTGGATGATAAGCGGTACTCATGTTTAATTTGGTTCCAAGGCATTCTTGAAACTGTCTCCAGAATCTTGAATTAAAACGTGGATCTCGATCGGATACAATGGATACAGGAACTCCATGTCGCATTATAATCTCCTTAAGATATAAGTGTACTAACTTGTCGAGTGAAAATTTTTCATTGATTGGAAGAAAATGTGCTGACTTCGTTAGTCTGTCGATAATCACCCAAATTGCGTCATGATTTACTTTGGTCCTTAGAAGTCCTACCACGAAATCCTTGCTAAATGTTCCCATTTCCATTCTGGAATATCCAGTGGTTGTAGTAATCCGCTTGGACATTAGTGTTCTGCTTTGACTCGTTGACATGTATAGCATTTACTTACCCACTCTGCTGTTTCTTTCTTCATATTTGGCCACCAAAATTTTTCCTTCAGATCTCGATATATTTTTGTGCTTCCGGGATGTATGGAATATCTTGAGTTGTGAGCATCTCATAATATTTCTTCTTTCAATTCTGGCACATTAGGTATCCAGATTCTTGATGAAAATCGTAGAATTCCTTTGTCATTTCTTCTCCAGTTAAGTTGTCGTCTTCTTGACTCATCACTTCCTCTTGACATCTTCGAATCTTTTCCAACAGTTCTGGCTGGAAGGTCATTGTATAGAATACTTCAATAGGTTCCCCTGGAATACGAACTTTAATTTCCAACTTCTGGAATTCTCTGACCAATTCCCCTGTAAATATGGTAGCTGATGTTTTGAGTAGGAAAGAGAGGTTGAATATGGCAGTGGTATCAAAGGAATTATCTGGAGAAATCAGGAGATTTGAATTAGAACTTTGTGTTTGCGGAAAAGCTGAGGAGATTTTTCGTACTATGACTTTTCAGCCATTATTATTGGAAAAGTTAAAGAAATGTCAGGAAGAAGTGATGAAACAGGAGAATAATCAACTGACCGGAGAAGAGATTTGTACTCAAAGGGATGAACAAGGTATATTAAGGTTTTCCTCAAGAATTTGGATTCCTCATGTGACTTAATTGAAGAATGAGATATTACAAGAAGCTCATAATTCTAGATTTTGAATCCATCCGGGAAGCACCAAGATGTACCAGGACTTGAAGCAGAACTTTTGGTGGCCAAATATGAAGCAAGAAGTAGCAGAATGGGTTGCGAGGTGCTATACTTGTCAGAAAGTGAAGGCAGATCATCAAAGACCAAGTGGATTAATTCAGCCTTTTAAGATTCCAAAATGTAAGTGGGAAAACATTGCCATGGACTTTATAGTAGGATTACTACGAACGAAATTCGGACATGACGCTATATGGGTTATAGTTGATCGCCTTTCGAAGTCGGCACATTTTCTTCCGATTAACGAGAGGTCTTCATTGGACAGATTGGTCCACCTGTATGTGTGTGAAATCGTATTACGACATGGCATACCTGTATCAATAGTTTCGGACACAGATCCATGATTTAACTGGAGATTCTGGAAGTAATTTCAAGAAAGTCTTGGCACCAAGTTGAATATGAGTACGGCGTATCATCCGCAGACTGATGGTCAAAGCGAGAGGACAATTCAAATAATTGAAGACATGTTGCGTAGCTGTGTGATTGATTTTACGAGAAGTTGGGACGACCACCTGCCATTGGTAGAATTCTCCTATAACAACAACTATCACACCAGTATTGGCATGCCACCATACAAAGCTTTATACGGACGGAAATGGAGATCACCAACCAGCTGGGATGAAGTGGTAGAAAGAAAGATTTTAGGCCCGGAATTGGTACAACAAATGCATGAGATAGTCAAATTGATTCAGAAGAGATTACTTGCTGCTCAAGATAGGCAAAGAAAGTATGCAGACCCGACACGTAAGGATATCGGATTCCAAGTAGGTGAAGCTGTATTGCTGAAAGTATCACCGAGGAAAGGATTGTCTCGATTTGGAAAGAAAGGGAAGTTAGCACCTAGATATATTGGTCCTTTTTAAGTTTTGAGTCAAGTAGGGAAGGTGGTCTATAAATTAGCTTTGCCACCTCGGTATCAGCATGTAACGTGTTTCATGTGTCATTACTTAAGAAGTATAATCTTGATGCCAACCATGTGATAGAATATGAACCTATAGAGATTCATGAAAACCTATCATTTGTGGAGCAACCTGTCAAAATACTCGACTGGCAAGAGAAGAGTCTTAGAAATAAGTTGGTCAAGTTGGTAAGAGTACTTTGGAGAAATCCCAAGGTTGAAGAGTCAACGTGAGAACTAGAGTCGAATATGCGTAGCTGGTATCCTCACTTATTCTCCTAGATTCTGAGGACAAATTCCTTAAAGGGGGAGAGGATGTTACGACCGGTATTTCCAAACGCTATCTATATATAATTGATAGGGATAAAAAAATTTTGATATTACATTAATTATACAAGATTGGGCTGTGAAGCCCAATAAGAAGATGTATGATATTCAGACCTGAAAGGTTAACATGTTGATCGGGCCTGATAGACCAGATCAGGCCTGATGGAACAAAGAAGGCCCAAAAGCCCTGATTATTTATTAATTTCGTAATTAATAAATAAAGGAGAAAAACAGCTATTAAGATAAGTCCTAGTGAGGATATAAGTCCTTGTAGATTGGCCTCCAAGGAACCTCATGGGGTAAGGAATCAACTTCCTACTTCCTAGGACTCCCAAGTCTATCCTAAGTTAGAGACTTGATCACCAAATCTCCTATACCAAGTCCAATTCAAGGACTCCCACATCTATATAAGGGGCCTCACCCCACAAATCAGAACTACATTTTTTGACTTGATCCTTGGCAATCAGCAAGGTACGTAGGCATCTTGTTAGGGCAGATTGAGTCACGAAACACAAGACCAGTCAAAATCGAGCCTTGAAGCTCACGTTCCTTAGTACTAAATACAACAATTATATATATTAGTTTTTAATCCATAACATTTGGCGCCATCTGTGGGAAAGCACAACAACCATGGCGAGAACACGGAGAACAATTAGAGCTCTGGAGGAAGGAACACCATCGGGGATAACCCAGGTGATTTCGTCAACCGTGGAGATACATCCCCACTCAACTTATGCATCTACTCAAGCGGAAGCCCAGATAGGGGCAACTCAACCTCAGCCACAAGGGACGACTCCCTCAACTATTTAAGGTACGAATCCTCAAGTTCAACAAGTACATGTACCTGTGAATTCTCGACCCGTCGGGTATGAATATTCAACTGTTGTTACTACTAACCCCCCTTATGGGATGCCCCTTTACCCCGAGGTTGGAGGAAGTGGACATGCTGGGCGAAGTGAAGCACGAGGGCAATCGCCTCCCTACATACGAGGTTTGGCTCCTATCCCCGAGGATCGGGCATTTTCTGGTCCTTACACTGAAAGAAATTGCGAATCTTCAGATGATGAAGTGGCCCCAAGAAGGAGGCGTGCAAGCAAAGAGCCGATGGCTGTTGGAGGCCAACGCCCTCAAAGCACCCAAGGGGCGAATCCCCAAGAAGTGCAGGAAAGAATCAGGGCTCATGAGGCTGAAATTCAAAGGCTGAGGCGCGACTTGGAGGCGCACCAGGCCACCAGACCCCATATACCTCCTAGGGGGAGAAATCCTCCTCCTATCATAGACCTGGATGGTCCGGTATGGAGAAGGGTTGTTGTCCCAAGAACTGATCCAAGCAATCTTCTTCCCCTTGGAGATCCTGATGATCGTACTCCGCCTTTCACTGAAGAGATAATGAATGCCCATATCTCAAGGAAGTTTAAGATGCCAACTATCAAAGCCTATGATGGCATGGGAGATCCCGCTAATCATGTTAGGACATTCTATAATGCACTGCTGTTGCAACCCGTGAATGATGCTATAAAGTGTCGGGCCTTCCCTCAAACCCTGTCGGGTATGGCTCAAAGATGGTACAGTCGCTTGCCCCCAAACTCTATTGGGTCGTTCAGAGAATTAAGCCAGGCTTTTATTAAGCAATTCATCAGTGGAAGAGTTCATGAGAAAAGTTCTGCATCTCTTATGAGAATTGTGCAGGGGGCAAAGGAATCCTTGAGAGATTACCTGAGTCGTTTCACAAAGGAGGCTTTAAAAGTCCCAGACCTTGATGATAAGGTATCCATGATAGCACTGCAACAAGGAACTAGGGATGAATTATTTAAGATGTCATTGGCCAAACGCCCCCCTGAAAGCATGTTGCAGCTCCAGGAGAGGGCAGGGAAGTATATCAAAGTTGAAGAATGCATGAGGAAGACCGTAGTAAGTAATGAGCCCACTCGAGGCAAGAAGCGGAAAACTGATTTGGAGTATATTGCTAAGGACAAGTATCCTAGAACCGAACAAAAATCTGATTCAACCCCCAAGAAGGGAGGACCTGGGCAAAAGTTCACTGAATACGCTGAGCTGAATGCTCCTAGAAGCCAAATTTTGATGGAGATCGAGAAAGATTGAGATATTCATTGGCCTAAGCCCTTGAAGGCTGATCCCGCCAAGCTAGATAAAAGCAAGTATTGCAGATTTCACAAAGATGTTGGCCATGACACCGATGAGTGTAGGCAATTGAAAGATGAAATTGAGTTTCTGATTCGAAAAGGAAGATTGAACAAATATACTGGAGAAGGAGGGGATAGAAACAACAACGTGAGAAGGAACTTCGATGACCGAAGGAGAGATCAAGAAGATCAGGGGCGAAACCCCCAGCCTAGAGGACCAGTTACAAACACAATTTACGGAGGGCCGCGACCTCGAGGGCCGGTGATAAACACGATCTTTGGAGGTCCAACTGCTGCTGGATTGTCCAAAAATTCCAGAAAGGCATATACTAGAGAGGTTATGCATATTGTTGGAGAAGCACCGAAGAGGGCCAGGACAGGAGTAACATTGGCTTTTGATGATTTTGACCTAGAGGGTGTGAATTTTTCTCATGACGACCCGCTGGTCATAACACCGGTAATAGATTATAGCCCGGTCAAGAGGGTCCTTGTCGATAATGGAGCTTCAGTGGATATTTTGCTCCATGATACTTTTTTAAGGATGTGATATAATGACTCCGAATTGACCCCAACCGACATGCCGATACATGGATTCGCAGGAGTGGAATGCCCCGTAGAAGGAATAATCAAATTGCCAACCACCGTAGGTTAGGGACCGAGGCAAGCAACGCAGATGTTGGACTTTGTGGTAGTAAAGGCTAGTTCAACTTATAATGCTATCATGGGGAGAACAGGGATACATGCCTTCAAGGTAGTCCCTTCTTCCTACCATTCAGTCATGAAGTTTCCCACCCGGAATGGGATTGGAGAGGAGAGAGGAGATCAAAAAATGGCAAGAAGCTGTTATGTGGCCTCTTTGAGGATAGATGGAGTCGGGGGGCAGGTTCTTCCTATTGAAGATATGGATGTCTGAGAAAATGATGAGAAGAGAGGAAAGCCAGCGGAAGACTTGGTTTCGATTCCTTTAGATCCCGAGAACCCTGAGAGGATGACTTTCATTGGAGCCACATTAGAGGAGCCCCTTAGAGGGAAGTTGGTGAAATTTTTGCAAGAAAATAGTGATGTGTTCGCATGGTCAGCTGCTGATATGCCAGGCATAGACTCGGAGCTGATTACTCACAAGTTAAACATGGATCCAAGCAGGAAGACAGTGAAACAAAAGAAAAGAAACTTTGCCCCGGAAATACAAGAGGCTATAAAGTAGGAAGTAGAAAAGCTCTTAGAGGCTAGTTTCATTGAGGAGATTTAATTTCCAGAATGGTTAGCAAACCCGGTAATGGTGAAGAAGGCTAATGGAAAGTGGAGGATGTGTATAGACTTCACTGACCTGAATGATGCATGCCCTAAAGACTGTTTTCCATTGCCAAGGATTGATACTTTAATTGATGCCACTGCTGGGCATGAGATGCTGAGTTTCATGGACGGATTTAGCGGATATAATCAGATTAAGATGCACAAGGATGACATTCCAAAGGTATCATTCATCACTGACTTTGGGGTTTATTGTTATCTTGTTATGGCGTTTGACTTTAAGAATGCAGGAGCCACCTATCAAAGGTTGGTAAATAAAATTTTTAAGGACCTTATTGGTAAGACTATGGAAGTCTATGTTGATGACATGGTAGTCAAGAGTCTAGCAAAGACTGATCATATAACCCATTTGAGGGAAGCTTTTGAGGTCCCGAGGTACCACAAGATGATGTTAAATCCTACAAAATGTGCTTTTGGAGTAGGATCTAGAAAATTTTTGGGATTAATGGTCTCCAAGAGAGGGATAGAGGCTAACCCTGACAAAATAAAGGCAATTCTGGATATGGAACCACCAAAAACCGTCAAGGATGTTCAGAAGCTCACAGGAAGGGTTGCTGCGCTAGGACGATTCATCTCCAAGTTAGGGGACAAGTGTTTGTCATTCTTCAAGTCACTAAAGAACATCAAGGACTTTGTATAGAATGAGGAAAACCAAAAGGCATTCGAAGAGTTAAAGAAGTATATGGCCCAGGCCCCGTTGTTGGCCAAGCCAGCTTTAATTGAAGTTTTATTCTTGTACTTAGCCGTTTCAGAGAAGTCCTTGAGCGCGGTGTTAGTTAAGGAGGAACTGAAAGTCTAGAAACCCGTATACTATGTCAGTAAAATTCTGCATGGTGCTGAGTTGAATTATTCAACTATTGAGAAATTTGCTCTAGCCTTGGTAATGGCTTCGAGAAAGCTGTGTCCTTACTTTCAGGCTCATCAGATTGAGGTGTTAACAAATCAGCCCTTGAGAAATATCATTCACAGTCCCAAGGCAAGTGGGAGATTGATTAAGTGGGTAATAGAGCTGGGAGAGTTCGATCTCAAGTATAAGCCACGTACGACAATAAAAGCCCAGGCACTAGCTGACTTCGTGGTGGAATGTACCATACCCAACCAAGAAGTCGGGGGGCAGGAAGATACCATACCTCAAGACAAGGGAGTCGATAATGGGGACAAAGAGAAGGATGATAAGGAGAAAGAATATTGGGTTCTCTATTTTGATGGAGCATAAAAAACAAACTCCGGTGGAGCAGGATTGGTTTTGCAAAGCCTTGATGGGTTCTTAATTGAGTATGCTATGAAACTAGACTTCCCAACCACAAATAATGAGGCAGAATATGAAGCCCTGATAGCTGGCCTTGGCCTAGCTGGAACACTTAGAGTCAAAAACTTAAAGGTCCGTGGAGACTCGAAGCTGATCATATCCCAGATAAAGGGAGAATTTGAGGCAAGGGATGATACGATGGCTAAGTATGTCCGCCTAGTAAGGGCTGTGATGACCCAATTTAATGAATGCCATGTTGAGCACATTCCAAGGGAGGAAAATGCTAAGGCAGACGCATTATCAAAGTTTGCTTCATCCGAGATAGAAGAAAGTTCAGGAAGTGTATACTTCCGTGTTTTGAAGACACGAAGCATAGATGTTAAGCTTGTGGCTCCTATAGGCCTGGGGACGTCATGGATTGATCCCATTAAGGGTCACATTTAAACCGGTTGGTTGCCAAGCGATGCAACTGAAGCACGGAAGTTAACTGTTCGGGTACTAAGGTACTCTTTGATAGATGGGATTCTGTACAAAAGATCTTTCGGGGTTCCTTACTTAAGGTGTCTCAGGCCCGATGATGCACGCTTGGCTCTTGAAGGAGTGCATGAAGGTATTTGTGGACAACACTTGGGGGGCAGGGCCTTGGCTCATAAGATAACTCGTCTAGGCTTTTATTGGCCAGAATTGATGGCTGATGCCAAAGAATATGTGAAGAAGTGTGATCGCTGTCAGAAGCATTGCACCTGTTGTTAGACAACCTCCTCAGATGCTGATCTCTATCAATTCACCCATCCCCTTTGCCATGTGGGGAATGGATATTCTGGGGCCTTTCCCCATGTCCACGGCACAAAGAAAGTTTCTGATTATTGCCATTGATTATTTCACCAAGTGGATTGAAGCCAAACCCTTGGCCAAGATCACAACTACGCAGGTTGCACAATTCCTGTGGGGAAATATTATGTGCCGATATGGAATTCCCCGTATCCTAGTCACCGACAATGGAACACAATTCAATAACGAGGAATTCAAGAAGTACTGTGAAGAAAATGAGATTGAGTTACGGTTCACCTCTGTGGCTCACCCACAAGCCAATGGGCAAGCTGAGGTAGCAAATCGAATAATCCTGGATGGACTAAAAAAGAGGATCGAGAAGTCAAAAAATAATTGGGTGGATGAGATACTTCCAATATTATGGGCCTATAGGACTACCTGTAAAGTCACGACCGGAGCAACTCCCTTCATATTGACATATGGGGCAGAAGCAGTAGTTCCCGTGGAGATATCACATTCCTTTCCAAGAATTCAGGCTTTCAATGCTGAGGAAAATGAGGAAGGACAAAGGTTGGCTCTGGACTTAATCGACGAAGTGCGAGATGGGGCACATGCAAAGATAGTAGAGTCCCAAGGGCCATGTCCCAACCAGTCCTAAAAAACTCGGGAAAGACTGAGTCATCCCTAATCCTCATGGACTGGGCAAACTCCTCCGAGTCCAGGTAGTTATCTATAGCTTTGTCCTTCTCCTCCCGAAGTACCACCAGCTCGGCGTTAGACTCCCCGAGTTCCTCCTCGTTGCATTTGAACTTCCTCTCCAGAGTAGCATACTTCTTCTGTTGCCTCCTGAGGGCATTATCGGCCTTATCAAAAGCCCGCTTCCATGACTCGGCTTGCCTCACAGCGCCTTGAAAATAGGTGTTAGACTGAAACAAAGCAATCAACAAAGTATAAGGCAAAAGAATGCTACAAGAAAGAAAGATATGTTCAAAAAAGAAGAGGCATACCGAAGCCAGAGACTGAGCCCCCATGAGCTTAATCCTCTCAAGGTCAGGGGTGGCCACCACGTCAGTAAAATCCTTGGGAGTCACGCTATGGTCCCAAGAATGCTTCGTGGAACCAACCACGGTATCCCCTCGGCGGAATCCCCAGAGAGGCTGAAAGGCGCCTGTAGCAGCAGCAGCAGGGGCAGCAACAGTGATAGGAGCACTATGGCCCTCAGCTCCTTCAGTTGAAGCCTCCCCCATAGGCTCCTTGTGCTTTCTCAAGAAGATAGGCTCTGTCGCCTTTCCTCGGGTGTCTAGGCCTGCGAGCTGAGCTTTCTTCATCCTAGCAGTCTCTTCAACAGGAGGAACATTGTCCTCGTTAATCTCCTTAGCAGCTGCAAAACAAAGCAAAAAACAAAATAAGTGATGTTAATAATGCATGAAATGAAATAAAGTTGAGAAGGGAAGAGAAATACCTTGTTGAGAAACAGAGGATAGTCCCACGTGAATGAGGGAGAACTCCTCTAAGAGAGTCCAGCTGGTAGTAGTACCGTCGTCCTGAGTAAGCCCATTATAAATAATAGTTTCCTCAGGAGTTAAGTGAATGGATTTGAGGCTACCATCACTGACCTTCCTGAAGGAAGATCGGAAGAGTGTGCCCCAGTCACCATTCTCCCAGCGTAACCCAACGAAACTATTCCTCCAATTTTGGTTGTTATCAGGAATGGAGGCGTTGTTAAAGATATGTTTACTTTTGGGCCTTTGCTTAACATAGACCCAACCACAAATACTGGAAGAGCTATTGTAGCACTGAAAGACCTTCCTAAAAACAGCTACAGAAAGGGGAAAGCCCTCCCTAAGGCAGCAGACCATAAAACATAAAATGTTCCTCCAAGCGTTTGGAGGAAGCTGACACGGGTTGATTTGTAAATGAGCTAAAAGATGAGGAATAAAAGGGTGGAATGGAAACCTAAGCCCAACATTAAGGGCATCAGTGTAAATAAAGAGAGTGTTGGGTCTCCAGTGGCAAGTACAGTCACCACCAGAGACTAGAACTAATCTAAGAGGAGGAAGGACATTATAACGTGCATTCAGTTTATCAAAATCTATGTTGTGCCAAGTATTACAATGATTAAAAGAATCGAGATGTGCAGTAGAGGGATATTCATCCCCCCTAGTATTAATCATATCGATTAAAGACATATACGAAGAACGAATCTCGATATCCTTACCTCGTTTTGAAGCAGAGGCTATCTTGTTCGCCCTCTCGGAACTCTTGTCAGCCATTAGAAAAGCTGGAAAAGCCTGGAAACTTTGAAAGGAAGAAGGCTGGAAGCTAACAGAGGAAAGTTGAGAGAGGAGAAAGTTGGAGAATTTTTAGAGATGTATGAAATGATTAGTGAAGAGTGTGAGTGAGAACACTCCCCCCACCTTTATATAGGAGAAAAGAGGGGAAAATGGGCCTAGAAAAGCCCATTTGGGCCCAAGTTCAGGAATCTTCTGGAATGATCTACAAAATGTTGGAAGAAATTAGAAGATTTTCTGGAAAAATCCAGAAAGTTTTGGGAAAATTCCTCAAAATTCCAGAAACTTCTTAACTTAGAAAATAAAAGCCCAGTTCAGAAAAACCAAGGCCCAATAACAAAAAAGCCCTGTATGACGCCCACTTGATTTTTTAGGAAAAAAGTGTGGAAAGAAGCCTAGCTAAAAAATGGACCTAAGTACGAACCCAAAATGTTGGCACATATTGAAAGCCCAGAACTTGGGGCCCAATTAGTTAAAAATAAGACCTAGATTTAAGAAAATCCAGGCCCAAATCAAGGACCCAAAAGAGTCCAGCCCAGACGTATGGCCCAAAGTAAATATGTGCATTCACAAAAATCAACATATTCTTGACCCAATTCGATCAAAGCACAAGCTATATTTCTCCTCGAATGAGTTGTGGACGAAAGGGCGTCGACCAAGACTGGGAGAAAGATTAATTCGGTCAAAATATTAATTCCTGACCGAAAGGGTCAGGATTCTGATCGAGAACACAATACCTAAAAACCTTGTCGACTAGAAACCCAGGGAAAATCCTGTCGAACGAGCCCTGCCCGAATTTTCATCGACCTGGGCAACAAAAGACGGTTAATTCGGTCAAAAAACAGGAATCCTGACCGAAAGGAAAAAAAAAATCCTGCTCGAAAAATAAAAAAAAGGGGGGAGAAATTCTGGCCGAAATTCGACCAGGATTCTTGCTCGAATGGAGTCTCCTGGAAATGCTGTCGACCAGGACACAAGGATAGATAATTCGACCAGGATCCTGGTCGAATGGGATTCCTGGTCGAAATTTATTAAAAAAAGGGGAAAAGAAAAGGAAAAGGAAAAAGGGGGGAAGAAAAAGAAGGAAAAACTCCTGGAAAATTATAGAAAAATAAGGAAATTCCTTGAAATATTTTCTAAAAAATATTAATATTTTCAGAAATAAGGAATAAATCCAGAAAATTAAGGATAAACCCCAGAAATTAAGGGAAAAATCCAGAAAATTAAGGATAAATCCCAGAAATTAAGGGAAAATCCAGAAAATTAAGGATAAATCCCAGAAATTAAGGGAAAAATCCAGAAAATTAAGGATAAATCCCAGAAATTAAGGGAAAAATCCAGGAATAAAGGGAAAAATTCATGGAATGCAAGGAAAATCCCAGAAATTAAGGGAAAAATCTAGTAAATTAAGGAAAAATCCCAGAATAAAGGGAAAAATTCCTGGAAATTAAGGAAAAATCCTAGAATTAAGGGAAAGACCCCTGAAAATTAAGTTAATTCCTGAATAAAAGGAATAAAAGTAAATCATGGTAAACGTGTAGGTCGCTCCACACTTTACGCAAAAACGAAACCCTGTAAGGGAACGAATAGACTTAACTTCTGCGAAACTTAGTCAATGTTTCCCAAAAGTTGAGGGGCAAATGATAGGGATAAATAAATCCTGATATTACATTAATTATACAAGATTGGGCTGTGAAGCCAGCCCAATAAGAAGATGTATGATATTCAGACCTGAAAGGTTAACATGTTGATCGGGCCTGATAGACCAGATCAGGCCTGATGGAACAAAGAAGGCCCAAAAGCCCTGATTATTTATTAATTTCGTAATTAATAAATAAGGGAGAAAAATAGCTACTAAGATAAGTCCTAGTGGGGATAGAAGTCCTTGTAGATTGGCCTCCAAGGAACCTCATGGGGTAAGGAATCAGCTTCCTACTTCCTAGGACTCCCAAGTCTATCCTAAGTCAGAGGCTTGATCACCAAGTCTCCTATACCAAGTCCAATTCAAGGACTCCCACATCTATATAAGGGGCCTCACCCCACAAATCAGAACTACATTTTTTGACTTGATTCTTGGCAATCAGCAAGGTACGTAGGCATCTTGTTAAGGCAGATTGAGTCATGAAACACAAGAGCAGTCAAAATCGAGCCTTGAAGCTCACATTCCTTAGTACTAAATACATCAATTATATATATTAGTTTTTAATCCATAACAATAATTGTGTGTTTATAATTAAAATTAAAATTGTATGGAATTATAAAATATGGATGATCTATATGACTCAGTTCCTATAAATAAAGTATTTAATGTATTAGTTTATGTAAAAAAAATTTGAAAATAAAATCTTATCATTTAGTATTTTTAAATGATAATCAAAAGTACTTCATTTTATATGAAAATCGATTTTAAAAATCTTTTAACAATAAAATTTCAAATTTTATATCATTAAATTTCTAAAATCAAAAGCTATTTTATGATGTTTATTTTGTGATTTATGGAGGTGCATTTATATTTATAAAAATTGTTTTATATAAATTAGTTGATTTTTAAATTGCGAAAGACTTAGTTTCCCATGCATGCAAATAGCCTCCAATTCAATTTAAAAGGGCATAAGAGACAATTCTTACCCCACTAACCTTCTTCTATCCACCAAAAGAATAAACTACCTTTGCATGCACTTTTGCTTGGTTATTAGAGAAGGGCACTTTAGTACATTCCAAACTCCACTATTGAATTAGTGCATGATGAACCATAAAGAGAGGAGTTAACCCAAAACCACACTCCACTCAAGCTCATCATTTTTACTATCAAATTTTCTCTCCTCCTCCTCTCTTTTTCTTCATTCGGCCGAAGCCCCTTCCCCCATTCCTTTCAATTTTTCTTCATCAAATCCTTTCTATTCTAGTGTAATTCCATTACTCATTCATATAATATACACTCTACAAGAAGTTCCATACTTAGGAGATTAAGTTTAATGCTTTCCTGTCTTGATTTTATGTGATCTCCAAAGAGAAACTTTTAATTCATGTCGATTAAAGAGTTCTCTATGAGATAAACTTTATATGTGCATAAACTAAGTGTTTCCATGAATAAAACTCTTTTAAAACCTTTGCATGCTACTGATCTTTAGTTGTAAAGTCATATTCTACTTTTCATGTTAGAGATAGGGCATTATTTTCAAGTATAATCATGTTATATATGCTCATCTTTTCGAAAATGTACATGCATGCTTACTTTGTGTTAAATTCGACCTTATATGTGCTTAAAACAAATTGTTTCCTTGATATTATGCTTGATCTTAGTGGTTAAAAGGTAGTTTGCATGATCTTTTGAAGTAGTTAAGTATTTTAAGTCGAATTTATGAGCTAAGAACCCTCTTGTTTAGTCGAACTTGAATTAGTGATCATCTTGATTTGCATGTTAAGTTTTATTTTGCATGTTGGTACTATAGGGAATGGATGATCTCCATTATTGGTTGAGGCCTTAGTTTAGAGTCTTATAGTAGTAAATTTTCCTTGGATGAGATTTGATTCGTGATTTTAAAGTGGGAGTTAAGGTTGAAAAGCTAGGATAGAATCCTAAATTTTTTTCCAGATTTGCATGTGAGTATTGTGTTGATTTTGAATGGGCATTTCTTAGGCATTGTTAGGCCCAAGCCACGGGGAGTTAAGACTTAGGTTATAATTGAGTCTAGAAGTCACAAATTAGAGAAACCCAACCATTTAGTAAGCGGCACACACCAAAAATTAGAATATGTCCAGTAGAGGACAGTTTAGTTGCAACTTAGAAATGAGGAGTTTTGACCATGTCATGGTAGGCCCTCACTAGGCCTTGGTTAGCCCTAGTTATAGGGAGTGTCAGAGGAGTTTTTCCAGCCATATTTAATAGGAATTGAGTTAGAATCATGTGTCATAAGTTAGTGCAAAACATGACACTTTTCTTTCCATAAAACAGGGGAACATTGGACTTTAAGCTAAGGCCCAGGTAGGCCCAAGCTTGGCCCTTGAGCCACACCAAGTTTTAGAGTTGCCTTATGGTCAGCAGAGTCTAGTGTAGAAGTTTGAGAGGTAAAATTGAAGTGTATAGGTGTCAATTGTACTCATAAACCCATTGCTATCACCCTGAAATCACTATAATGAGCAAAATCACTTAACCATTAGTTTTAGGGCACTTATAAGTGAGGCATAGGTTGACCACCATAGTTTTAAGATAGTATTAGGTCATTAGAGTGTAAGGCCTAAGTCAGGGTCCATAAGAACTTGATGGTTTAGAAAAGGCACTTCCTATGAGGACGATATTAAGAGTTTTGGCTAGTTTAGCATAACTAAGTGACTTGAGTAAGTGGAGTGAGATCTTCCAAGCCTAGTGATGCAATATAGTGTGTATGGATATATTATTATGTACTTAAATGTGCTATGTGAACATGAGTGGCTATGTGAACTATTATGCTTATAAGGTAATTATAAGCGTTTATGTGTATATAGGCCTTAGTGCCAATGTGCGTAATTTCGGTTTATAATTAGGTTGAGTTAGTGAGTATATATTAGAATGAGGATATTATTATTTTGTGTAGGCTCTCGAGACGAGGGTAAACTTGGCATTAAAGTCGAGTGAAGCTCCAGCTGATCCCACCTGCCAGTCAAGTCAAGCCTTTCTCAAGGCAAGTGTGTCAACCTACCTTTTTGTTTATATTACAAGATAGTGTTAGCCCAGCTTTTATATATGATGCGAGTATTCTAATTCACCTTGATATTTATGATCCAAATGGTTTCAAATCTATCTTCCATATTATATGTAAATTCCATGAACCCTCAAGTATCTATTGCAAGTAGTTTAACTTTGCTTGGAGATTTCTATGCAAGTAATTCAAAAGTCATACCATGCTAATATACCAAGTAATTGTGATGTGGAACCCTATGCAAGTCATACTCAGTAACCTTATCTTGATACCTAAAAGTCAGTTATTCCTTAAAAGTCGTTTATTATTGCTTGATAACCCTATTCTTACCCCTAAAACATGATACCCTGTTATACCTTGAACTGATGCTCACCTTCTTTATATTTCAATACCTATGTCTTATCTGGAACCATTACCTTGAACCTAGTTTGACTTAGTTCCTTCATACTATCTGATAACCCTGCTAAATCTCATTGTCAAATTCTTTGTGAATAGAAACCTTACAATTCCCTTGATAAAGTATAGTCTAGTTGATCATGGCCTTGAAATTTAGTGGACCTATTCCCTGTGCTTCAAAGTTGATCTAGAACCCTTAATAAAGATGCTCACTGTTTAAGAAATTAACCGTCACTTGGCATCAGTTTTTAAAATAAAAAGTTAAAATTTGGATTTCCAGTCCCAAAGGGGGAGAAATATTTTCTTTAGATAATGGATCTGGACTGAGACGCAAGTCCTTTCTGCTCTTAATTTGAAGGCTTAAAAGTTGCCTAGGGATCCCATTAATGTTCTAGAACCCAGCGAGGTTCGGGATTACTTCGCGGCTGATCACCGGCTGTAATCTGTAGCGTCATAAAATGGTTTTTGATAAGGAAATGGTTTTGAATGGTTTTATTACAATAAAAGATGCCATCATCCTAAAAGTTTATCTCTTGATACAATATTGTTGAATCTTTCAATTCCATTATTAATGTATTATTCTTGTTTATTTATATTATAGCGCTTGTTGAGCATTTGGCTCACTAATTGTTTACCCTGATATTACAGCTAGCAGATATGGTTAGATTCAAGCAGACAACGCGTAAGACTTGTGATGCCGATTCGTATGTTCGAGCTCAGGTAGTTAGTGATTTTGTGTGTGAGGACTCGATATTGGAATTAGGTTGTAATAGTTAATAATGTTGGGTTGTTCCAAACCCTAAACTGTAAAGATCTTGGATTCAGATGTATTTATTTCCTTTTTTAAATAATATAATTACTCGTATATTGTCTTTTGTAAATGTTTGGGGCGTGACAAGTTTTGGTATCAGAGCTACGGTTTAGAGTCCCTGGACAGCCCAAATAGGTTATATATGTATATAGGTTTGTAGAATATTATATGAAAGTGTAGGTATGGGATATTCGAGTCGTTCGTTACTATTCTCTTATATATATATATATATCTATGCATTGTTTGGCAGCAAAGGGCGCATTCCTCGTCATCTTCTGAACCGTCTGACACAATTTCTTTCTCCATGTATGCTGAGTTGAGGCGTGAGTTCGATAGGCTTCAGGGCAAGTACGATCGAATGTTAGAGCGATTGAGGAACGTGTATCCGGACAACCGAAACTATGAAGGAAAGCCTAAGGTGCAGATGACTGCGAGACTTGAGACCTTGGTTCAGTATGTTAACACTAAGCTTGATGAGATATTATCACATCGAGACCGTACTAGCCAGTATACTATCCAGATGATTGTGGATGAGCTCCAGTGCATTGTGAAGACGCTTCATGAAGAGAAGACTATCGGACCCCGTTCCGATGGAGTGGAGCCTTAGTTCTTTCTGTTATCTACTTTTCATGTCGTTGTATTTTTGGACTTTGTAGAATTCCCTGTTGTTTCCTTTAATTAAGCATGTTATCCCTAGATTCAGACTCTATTCCAATCTTGATGTACCTTGACCCTAATTTCGATAATTATGCACTATCGTTCTATTTGCTTTCAATTGTTCTTATGCTTTTATATGCATCACCCTTATTGTTTAATTTGAAACCCGATTGAATGAATATAATTACTTGTGACACCATAACCATAAAATTTTCTATATTTTTCATACCTGTTTTGATATAAATTTTATTTCAGGATCATGCCACCTAAAAACAAGAACCCGACAACAACTTCTATAACAGATCCTAATATTCTTCGACTTCTGGAAACCTTACAACAGCAAACAAATGATTTAGCTCAACAACAACTAACTCTTCAACAACAATTCGAAAACCAAGATAACCGTGAACCACACCAACCACCTGATCTACTAGTACCACCTCGACAAATTATTACTTTCAAAGCTTTTCAGAATATGAATCCACCTGCATTTCATGATACCACTGATCTGGTAATAGCTAATACATGGATTAGGGAAATG
Organism: Apium graveolens; assembly: GCF_009905375.1. Lineage (NCBI taxonomy): Eukaryota > Viridiplantae > Streptophyta > Magnoliopsida > Apiales > Apiaceae > Apium > Apium graveolens. Next base: position 24,755,057 of record NC_133650.1, on the reverse strand, counting down.
GAAAGAGCTTTTGAATTGGTTCAGTTAGGAGAAGATCAGAAGACGCCATATGCTACTTATTTTCTGAAAGGGGAAGTTATCTATTGGTGGGATTCAGTGAAAGCTATGGAGACAAATCAACCAGTTTCTTGGGAAAGGTTTAAGAGGTTATTCCAGGAAAAGTATTACCCTAAGTATATGCAGAATCAAATGAGGCTTAAATTTCTTGAATTGAAGCAAGGAAGTATGTTTGTATTGGAGTACGAGAAGAAGTTTACGGAGCTGTCAAGGTTTGTGACGAAGTATACCAACACTGAGGAAGAGAAAGCAAAGAGATTCCAACAAGGATTAGAGCCTTGGATCAGAGATAGAGTGGCTATATTTGAGCTTGATACTTATGCTGGAGTAGTACATAAGGCTGCTCTGATTGAGAGTAATGGGATACAGTCAAGGAAAGAAAAGGATAATAAGAAGAGAAAGGTTCCATTTTATGGAGAGAAGTCTGAAGCCGGAAGCTCACAAGACAGGAGTGTGAAAAGGATTGGATTCCACAAAGGAGGAAATTTTCAGAAGGGAAATTTGAACAAGAGACAGGATTCTAAGGGGGACAACCAGTCAAGCCAAAGACAAGTTGGAGAAAATAGATTTTAGAGAACAGAGTGCAAGCATTATGGAAAAAGACATCCAGGAGTGTGTAATAAGTTGAACATGACATGCTATAGATGCAATCAGAAGGGACACTTGGCTAACGAGTGTAAGATACTGAAGCCGAGAGTTACACGGTATAAGTGTGGAAATACTGGACATATAGCTAGGGAATGCAAGTCAACCGGACCAGTCAAGGCTTTGATGAACGTGGCAAGTACTAGTGCAAGCATGCTAGCGAGGTATTGACATTACCTCTACCATCTATCGCAACTCCGTAAGTGACAACAAGGACATTTGATTTAAAGTTGAAGGATGCTGTTCAGAATTCTGAGGTGATAGCAGGTAAACTTTTAATGAATAATGTTGAAGCTAAGGTATTGATTGATTCTAGAGCTACTAGATCTTTTATATCAGAAACTTTCGTTTATAAACTTAAATATGATAAAATTACCCTGAACGAGGTAATAGATGTGGTAATTGCGAACCAAGAGAAGATTCATGTGAGTCAATTCTCTCCTAAGTGTGAGATTGATATTTCGGGGCATAAATTTTTAGCAGACTTGATACTTTTCAAGTTAGGGGAGTTTGACATAATCTAAGGCATGGATTGGTTAGGGAAGAATAACGCCCAGTTAGATTGTAAATCTAAGAAAGTATATTTAAAGACAGAGATTGGAGAAAAAGTGGTATTTATGGGTCAGAGGCAAGAGCGACTATTTTTTACAATCATCCAGGATAAGAAATTACTTAGAAGAGGTTGTGAATCGTTCCTAGCCTATGTAGTGGATTTAGAAAGAGAGAGCCTCCACATGGAAGATATCCCCGTAGTCAACAAATTTCCAGATGTGTTTCCAGATGAACTACCAGGTTTACCGCCCGATCGACAGATTAAATTTGAGATCAACCTTGCTCCAGGAACGGAACCAGTTTTGAAGGCACCTTATAGAATGGCACCAACAGAATTGAAAGAGTTGGCAAGCCAGCTACAGAAATTGTTGGACAAAGGAGTGATACGGTCAAGTACGTCACCATGGGGAGCACCTGTTCTATTCATAAAGAAGAAGGATGGAAGCATGAGGTTATGTATAGACTATCGGGAGTTGAATAAGATGACGATTAAGAACCGTTACCCGCTACCAAGGATAAATGATTTATTTGATCAGCTGAAAGGAGCTAAGTGTTTTCCAAGATTGATTTAAGATCAGGATACCATCAATTAAAGATCAAAGAAGACGACATCCCGAAGACAACATTTAGAAAAAGATACAGACATTATGAATTCTTAGTAATTCCTTTTGGGTTGACTAATGCTCCTACATCATTTATGGATCTGATGAACCGGGTATTTAAAAAGTATTTGGACGAGTTTGTAGTGGTATTCATTGATGATATTCTTATATATTCAAAGTCAGAAGAAGAACATATTCAGCATCTATGGTTAGCATTAGAGATACTCAGACAAGAGAAGTTATATGCCAAATTTTCTAAGTGTGAGTTCTGGTTAAAGGAAGTTCAATTTTTGGGACATGTTATTGGAAATGAAGGAGTCAAAGTGGATCCGGCAAAGATTGAGGCAATTATGAGTTGGGAGAGACCAAAAACACCTACGGAAGTGTGAAGTTTTCTAGGATTGGTGGGATATTATAGAAGGTTTGTTAAAGATTTCTCGAAAATCGCCACACCATTGACTACGTTGACTAGGAAGAATCAGAAATTTGAATGGTATGCAGAATGTGAAGATAGTTTTCAAGAATTGAAACAGAGGTTGGTTACAGCTCCGGTACTAGTATTACCACAAGATCAAGGAGACTTTGTGATTTTCAATGATGCTTCACATAAGGGCCTGGGTTGCGTGCTAATGCAACACAACAAGGTGATTGTGTATGCATCAAGACAGTTAAAACCACATGAATTGAAGTATCCTACACATGACTTGGAATTAGCAGCTATAGTATTTCCACTTAAGATCTGGAGACATTACCTTAACGGAGAAAGGTGTGAGATCTACATGGATCACAAGAGTTTGAAGTATATTTTCACTCAGAAGGAGCTCAATATGAGGCAAAGGAGATGGTTGGAATTAATCAAGGACTATGATTGCTCGATAAATTATCATCCGTGAAAGGCAAATGTGGTAGCTGATGCTTTGAGTAGGAAAGAGAGGTTGAATATGGCAGCGGTATCAAAGGAATTATCTGGAGAAATCAGGAGATTTGAATTAGAACTGTGTGTTTACGGAAAAGCTGAGGAGATTTGTCGAACTATGATTTTACATCCATCATTGTTGGAAAAGATAAAGAAATGTCAGGAAGAAATGATGAAACAGGAGAATAATCAACTGACCGGAGAAGAGATTTGTACTCAAAGGGATGAACAAGGTATATTAAGGTTTTCCTCAAGAATTTAGATTCCTCATGTGACTGAATTGAAGAATGAGATATTGCAATAAGCTCATAATTCTAGATTTTCAATCCATCCGGGAAGCACCAAGATGTACCAGGACTTGAAGAAGAACATTTGGTGGCCAAATATGAAGCGAGAAGTAGCAGAATGGGTTGCGAGGTGCTATACTTGTCAGAAAGTGAAGGCAGAACATCAAAGACCAATTGAGGATTAATTCAGCCTTTAAAGATTCCAAAATGTAAGTGGGAAAACATTGTCATGGACTTTATAGTAGGATTACCTCGAACGAAATCCGGACATGACGCTATATGGCTTATAGTTGATCGCCTTACGAAGTCGGCACATTTTCTTCCGATTAACAAGAGGTCTTTATTGGACAGATTGGTCCACCTGTATGTGTGTGAAATCATATTATGACATGGCATACCTGTATCAATAGTTTCGGACAGAGATCCATGATTTAACTCGAGATTCTGGAAGCAATTTCAAGAAAGTCTTGGCACCAAGTTGAATATGAGTACGGCGTATCATCCGCAGACTGATTGTCAAAGCGAGAGGACAATTCAAATAATTGAAGACATGTTGCGTAGCTGTGTGATTGATTTTGCGAGAAGTTGGGACGACCACCTGCCATTGGTAGAATTCTCCTATAACAACAACTATCACACCAGTGTTGGCATGCCACCATATGAAGCTTTATACGGATGAAAATGCAGATCACCAACCAGCTGAGATGAAGTGGGAGAAAGAAAGATTTTAGGCCCGGAATTGGTGCAACAAATGCATGAGACAGTCAAATTGGTTCAGAAGAGAATACTTGCTGCTCAAGAAAGGCAAAGAAAGTATGCAGACCCGGCACGTAAGGATATCAGATTCCAAGTAGGTGAAGTTGTATTGCTGAAAGTATCACCGAGGAAATGATTGTCTCAATTTGGCAAGAAAGGGAAGTTAGCACCTAGATATATTGGTCCTTTTGAAGTTTTGAGTCAAGTAGGGAAGGCGGCCTTTGAATTAGCTTTATCGCCACGGTATCAGCATGAGCATAACATGTTTCATGTGTCATAACTTAAGAAGTATAATCCCGATGCCAACCATGTGATAGAATATGAACTTATCGAGATTCAGGCAGACCTGTCATTTGTGGAGCAACCTGTCAAAATACTCGACTGGAAAGAGAAAAGTCTTAGAAATAAGTTGGTCAAGTTGGTAAGAGTACTTTGGAGAAATCCCAAGGTTGAAGAGTCAACGTGGGAACTAGAGTCGGATATGCGTAGCCGGTATCCTCACTTATTCTCATAGATTCTGAGAACAGAATCCTTAAAGGGGGAGAGGATGTTACGATCGGTATTTCTAAACCCTATCTATATATAATTATGTGTTTATAATTAAAATTTAAATTGTATGGAATTATAAATGTGGATGATCTATATGACTGAGTGCCTATAAACTAAGTGTTTAATATATTAGTTTATATAAAAAAAATTGAAAAGAAAATCTTATCATTTAGTATTTTTAAATGATAATCAAAAGTACTTCATTTTATATGAAAAATTGATTTTAAAAATCTTTTAATAATAAACTTTCAAATTTTATATCATTAAATTTATACAATCATAAGCTATTTTATGATATTTATTTTGTGATTTATGGAGGTGCATTTATATTTATAAAAATTGTTTTATATAAATTAGTTGATTTTGAAATTGTAAATTACTTAGTTTCCCATGCATGCAAATACCCTCCAATTCAATTTAAAATGATATAAGAGACAATTCATACCCTACTAACCTTCTTCTATCCACCAAAAGACTAAACTACCCTTGCATGCACTTTTGCTTGGTTATTGGAGAAGGGCACTTTAGTACATTCCAAATTCCACTATTGAATTAGTGCATGATGAACCATAAAGAGAGGAGTTAACCCAAAACCACACTCCACTCAAGCTCATCATTTTCACTCTCAAATTTTCTCTCGTCCCCTTCTCTTTTTCTTCATTCTGCCGAAGCCCCTTCCCCCATTCCCTTCAATTTTTCTTCATCAAATCCTTGCCATTCTAGTGTAATTCCATTACCCATTCATATAATATACACTCTACAAGAAGTTCCATGCTTAGGAGATGAATTTTAATGCTTGCATGTCTTGATTTTAAGTGATCTCCAAAGAGAAACTCTTAATTCATGTGGATTAAAGAGTTCTCTATGAGATATACTTTTTATGTGCATAAACTAAGTGTTTCCATGAATTAAACTCTTTTAAAACCTTTGCATGCTGCTGATCTTTAGTTGTAAAGTCATATTCTACTTTGCATGTTAGAGATAGGCCATTATTTTCAAGTATAATCATGTTATATATGCTCTTCTTTTCAAAAATGTACATGCATTCTTAGTTTGTGTTAAATTCGACCTTATATGTGCTTAAAATGAATTGTTTCCTTGATATTATTCTTGATATTAGTTGTTAAAAGGTAGTTTGCATGATTTTTTCAAGTAGTTAAGTATTTTAAGTCGAATTTATGAGCTAATAACCCTCTTGTTTAGTCGAACTTGATTTAGTGATCATCTTGAGTTACATGTTAAGTTTTATTTTGCATGTTGGTACTATAGGGCATGGATGATCTCCATCATTGGTTGAGGCCTTAGTTTAGAGTCTTATAGTAGTAAATTTGCTTTGGTTGAGATTTAATTCGTGGTTTTAAAGTGGCAGTTAAGGTGGAAAGGCTAGGATAGAATCCTGAAAACTTTTCCAGATTTGCATGTGAGCATTGTGTTAATTTTGAATGGGCATTTATTAGGCATTGTTAGGCCCAAACCACGGGGAGTTAAGACTTGGGGTATAATTGAGTCTAGAAGTCACAAATTAGAGAAACCCAACCATTTAGTGAGGTTCACACACCAAAATTTAGAATATGTCCAGCAGAGGACAGTTTTGTTGCAACTTAGAAATGAGGACATTTGGACCATTTCATTGATAGGACCTTACTAGGCCTTGGTTAGCCTAGTTAGAGGGAGGGTCAGAGGACTTTTTCCAGCCATATTTCATAGGAATTGAGTTAGAATAATGTGTCATAAGTTAGTACAAAACATGACACTTTTTTGTCTAGAAAATTAGGGAACATTGTACTTTAAGCTTAGGCCCAGGTAGGGCCAAGCTAGGCCCTTGAGCCATACCAAGTTTGCGGGTTGCCTTATTGTCAGAAGAGTCTAGTGTAGAAGTTTGAGAGGTAAACTTGAAGTGTAAGGGTGTCAATTGTACTTATAAACCCATTGGTGTCACCCTGAAATCACTATAATGAGCAAAATCACTTAACCATTAGTTTTAGGGCACTTATGAGTGAGGCCTTGGTTTACCACCAGAGTTGTAAGATAATATGAGGTCAGTAGAGTGTAAGGCCTAAGTCAGGGTCCATAAGAACTTGATGGTTTAGAAAAGGCACTTCAAGTTATGAGGACGATATCAAGAGTTTTGGCTAGTTTAGCATAACTAAGTGACTTGAGTAAGTGGAGTGAGATCATCCAAGCCTAGTGATGCAATATATTGTGTATGTATATATTATTATGTACTTAAATGTGCTATGTGAAAATGAGTGGCTATGTGAACTATTATGCTTATAAGGTAATTATAAGCATTTATGTGTATATAGGCCTAAGTGCCAATGTGCGTAATTTCGGTTTATAATTAGGTTGAGTTAGTGAGTATATATTATAATAAGGATATTATTATTTTGTGTAGGCTCTCGAGACGAGGGTAAACTTGCCATTAAAGTGGAGTGAAGCTCCAGTTGCTCCCACCTGTCAGTCAAGTCAAGCCTTTCTCACGGCAAGTGTTTCAACCTACCTTTTTGTTTATACTGCAAGATAGTGTTAGCCCAGCTTTAATATATGATGCGAGTATTCTAATTCACCTTCATATATATGATCCAAATGGTTTTAAATCTAACTTTCGTATTATATGCAAATGCCATAAACCCTCAAGTATATATTGCAAGTAGTTTAACTTTGCTTGGAGATTTCTATGCAAGTAATTCAAAAGTCATACCATGCTAATATACCAAGTTATTATGATGTGGAACCCTGTGCAAGTCATACTCAGTAACCTTATCTTGATACTTAAAAGTCAGTTATTCCTTAAAAGTCGTTCATGATTGCTAGATAACCCTATTCTTACCCCTAAAACATGATACCATATTATACTTTGAACTGATGCTCACCTTCTTTATATTTCAATACCTATGTCTTATCTGGAACCATTACCTTGAACCTAGTTTACCTTAGTTCCTTCATACTATCCGATAAACCTGCTAAATCTCATTGTCAAATTCCTTGTGAATAGAAACCTTGTAATTCTGTTGATAAAGTATAGTCTAGTTTATCATGGCCTCGAAATTTAGTGGACCTATTCCCTGTGCTTCAAAGTTGATCTGGAACCCTTAATAAAGATCTTCACTATTTAAGAAATTAACTGTCACTTCGCATCAGTTTTTAAAATAAAAAGTTAAAATTTGGCTTTCCTGTCCCAAAGGGGGAATTTTTTTTTTTTAGATAGTGGATCTGGACTGAGACGCAAGTCCTTTCCGCTCTTAATTTGTAGGCTTAAAAGTTGCCTAGGGATCCCGTTAATGTTCTATAACCCAGCGAGGTTCGGGATTACTTCGCGGCTGATCACCAGCTGTAATCCGTAGCGTCATAAAATGGTTTTTGATAAGGAAATGGTTTTGAATGGTTTTATTACAATAAAAGATGCCATCATCCTGAAAGTTTATCTCTTGATACAATATTGTTGAATCTTTCAATTCCATTGTTAATGTATTATTCTTATTTATGTATATTATAGCTCTTGTTGAGCATTTGGCTCACTACTTGTTTACCCTGATATTACAACTAGCAGATATGGTTAGATTCAAGCAGACAGTGCGTAAGACTTGTGATGCCGATTCGTATGTTCGAGCTCAGGTAGTTAGTGATTTTGTGTGTAAGGACTCGATATTGGAATCAGATTGTAATAGTTAATAGTGTTGGGCTGTTCCAAACCCTAAACTGTAAAGATCTTGGATTCAGATGTATTTACTTCCTTTTGTAAACTAATATAATTACTTGTATATCATCTTTTGTAAATATTTGGGGCTGACATGATCCGTGTAAATTTCACATTTCTTGCCATAAAGATAATATCTCCAAAGTTTCAGTGTGAACACGATAGCTGCTAGTTCCAGATCATGCGTAGGATATTTCTGTTCATGAGATTTCAGTTTTTAGAAGCATAAGCAATTACATTATCGTGCTGCATTAATACGCATACTAGCCCTCGATATGAAGCATCGCTATAAATGACAAATTCTCCTTGCTCATCTGTTAACACAAGTACAGGTGCAGTCACCAATCGATTCTTCAGTTCTTGGAAACTTTTTTCACATTTCTCATCCCATACGAACTTTTCATTCTTTCGAGTTAACTTTGTTAGTGCGGTAGCTATTTTTGCAAAATCCTTGACAAATCTCCTGCAGTATCCTGCCAATCCCAAGAAACTTCTGACTTCTGTCGGTGTCTTTGGTCTTTCCCAATTCAATACAGCTTTAATCTTCACTGGATCAACTTTAATTCCTTCCATGCTGATGATATGGCCCAGAAATTTTAATTCTTTTAACCAAAATTCGCATTTCGAGAACTTCACATAATATTTTTAAAATTTTCAAAGCAATCCTCAAATGCTCGGCATGTTCTTCTTCTGTCTTCGAGTAAATCAAGATGTCATCAATAAATACAATCACAAATTTATCCAAGTATCTATTGAATACACTGTTCATCAAATCCATGAACGTTGCTGGTGCGTTGGTCAGATCGAATGCCATTATGAGAAATTCATAATGTCCATATCTGATACAAAAAGCGGTCTTAGAAATATCTTCAGCCTTGATCTTCAATTGGTGATATCCCGACCTCAAGTCTATCTTGGAAAACCATGAAGCTCCCTTTAATTGATCAAACAAATCATCAATCTATGGAAAAGGATATTTGTTCTTGATAGTAAACTTATTTACTCATGATAATCGATACATAGTCGCATGCTACCGTCTTTTTTCTTCACAAACAATATCGGTGCACCGTATGGGTATACACTGGGTCTTATAATTTATCTGCCCAGAAAATCTTGTAATTGTATTGAAAATTCTTTCATTTCAACTGGTGTCATCCGATACGGAACTTTCGAAACTGGTTCTGTACTTGGTGCTAAATCAATAGTAAACTCATTTCTCGGTTCGGCGGTAATCCTGGAAGTTCATCGAGAAAAACATCTGGAAATTCACAAACAACTGGAATGTCTTCTATCTTTGGACTTTCCTTTTCAGTATCCAATACATCGTCTAAATAAATTTTACATCCTTGTCGTAGCAGTCGTTTAGTCTGTATCATTGTCAGAGATTTCTTTCGATGTTTCTCGCCCCTAAACATTACCGTTGTATTTTCTAGAGTTCGCACATTTACTTTCTTATTTGTACAATCGATCTGAGCATTATGACAAGCTAACCAATCCATTCCTAAAATACTATCAAACTCTCCTAATTTAAAAGGTCAATTCCACATGGAAATGATGTTCGGCTATATCGATATCGCATTCGGGACATACTCGATTTACAGAAATTTGGTCATCATTCTCTAATTTTATAATTAACGTCTTGCCCAACCGTTGAACTTTGCAACATATCTTATCAATGAATTCTTCAAAAATGAAAGATCTTGTGGCTCCAGAATCAATCAATACTTTTGAATCTACTGAATTCACAGAAAGAGTACCTCCAATCACACTAGGACTCTGCATAGCATATGTTATTGTCATATTAAAAGTTATCGCTCTAAGTTGATTGTGCTATGGTGGTGAAGGTAATGCCAATACTTTCAGAACACTAGCTGCCATAGCTGGTCCTCTACAATCCCTGGCTACATGACATTTCCTTCCGCATTGGAAAGAAGTAACTTTTGTTCTCCCTGCTAAACATTTATTGGAGTAATGCCCTTTCTGCTTGCACTTGAAGCATGTCACATTTTCCTTGTTGTAGACACCCGTATGTTTCTGACCACATGTTTTGCAGTACGGCAGTGAGGGTCTGATGATTCCCTGCTGGTTGGAAACTTGGAAATGATTACCTGCTCTCTGATTGCCCTGTCCTACCCTTCTAAAATTCATATTTGTCCGGGCTTGAAATCCCGGCTTCCTATTGGAACTGTTCTGAAAATTTCCATGTCCCTTTTTCTTTCGGGACATTACACTTTCCCCTTCAATAATCATGGCTTTCTGAACACAACGGTATAAGTCGTCAATTCAAAAACTGCTACTCTACAATGAATCCATGGCTGTAATCCTTGTTGGAATCTCTTAGCCCGTTTCTCTTCAGTATCAACCTACTCCGGAACAAACCTAGCCAATTCCAAAAGCTTGGATTCATATTCAGTCACGGACATATTCCCTTGCTTTAGTTCCAAGAACTTAATTTCCATCTGGTTCTTCATATTGTTAGGGTTTATACTGAAATATCCATTTGAAGTATATACTTTAATAATAAATTACTTGAGAATCTTGAATGTATGTTTTCACATAGTCTGTATATTCTATATTGTAGACAATCTAGTATCAAATGGGATAGCAGAAGATTAGATCGTCAAACTCCTTATATAATATAATAAAGGTTCACAGTCTAAGTGGTATTAGACAAACCACTGGAACGGCTGAAGTATTATTTAGAAATAGTTTATCTTGACTATTGAATAATACTTGTATACTTTATGTATATTGAACGGGATCAAAATAGTAGAATAATTGTTTCTTTTATTCTGATAATAAAGAAGAACTAAGATTCTACGATATTATTATTGCTTAGGTTCTTAATCCGGATGTAGTAATTGACACTTGTATTTAATGCACATTCCTTGATTCATACATTAAGTAATTTATTTTAAATTATGATTTTATGTATTGGGCAATGACATTATATACAGAGTGGGGTATTAACTATAAAAGGAAACCGTGTCCGAAAAATATATTCGGGTGACGATGTCCTCTTGAAAGCTCATAAAGATAATTATGCTTTAATCCTGCGGGCACATTTGTTCTTGCCTAATTATAAGGTTGAGTGGATGATCAAGGATAAAAGATATTGATTAAATTAATTATCAGAAATTAATTTAATTAATGGACATGCGATATCTTAAACATGGGATATTTACAAGCAATTAATATGGGAGCTGAATTAAATAATTAATTTACGGAATTATGAAAGGTAGTGCAAATATTAATTCTTTAGTGGATTGAATTAATATTTAATGACATTGGGCTTGCCCCGGAATGTCATTAGAAGGCCTGACCTAATGGTCTATGATCCCTAGTGTAGCATATAAATATTCTCATTCTCCTAAAGCTAGGGTTAACACACAAAAAATGAAATCACATCCTAGGGTTTGAGAGTGGCAGCCGTTTTTCTCAAGGAGCCAGCTAGGGTTTTGGAATTTCGGAGCTTTGGGAGAGGTACACCTTAGGAGATCGAAGCCCACACTTCGTCCAAGGAGAAACAGGGAATACAGTAGAAGATGTGGATTTGAATCGCTTGCGCCGTAGCGATTAAGGTTAATGTTCTATTCGTACTATTTTAATTAATATCATAAAATGCAGGGCCAAGATTCGAGAGATCCAACAATTGGTATCAAGAGCCTGGCTTCAGGTTCTGCGTTTTATGATATATTGTCCATGTCATGATTATATATGCATATATATAGTGGTATGCTTGTATTGATTCTGTGATGCAGGTTATTATTCACTATTATGGCCATGTTTTAATTATGTATTTGGATCCCACGTGGTTTAATCGTGGTTATTTTATTATGATTGGATTCCACGTGGTTTATCGTGGTTTTGTTGTAAATCACGAGGGTTGATCGTGAAAGTTTTGTTTTTTCCTATTCTGATCTTGTAATCTTGTAAATCAATTTGTAATTATTTTATATTATGATCTGATGTAATAGAATAGGCTGGTTCATCTGTATTATTTTTTCTGTAATTGTTTGATCAACGGAGCTGCAAGAAATAGAGATTTTCCGCTGCTGCATTCTGTTTTCGGGGTGCTTCCCTGTTTTGGCTGTAGATTTTGCATACAATGTCCAATTTGGGCGTACGATACCTTTTTGGAGATGGAAGAACGAGGCGATTAGGGATCAAATAGTCAAAAAACCTTTGACCCATTATTTCAATGTGTTTTGAGGCTGTTAAGGTCTCCAACCGGGCTCTCGAAGATTTCCAGAATTTTTCGAAGGATGAATTCGAAGCTATTTTTCTGGGGCCATAATAGTGGATGTGTTTTATTATGTTTTACATAATTTCTTCTTCTCTTGATTATTGCTACTATGTGTTTCTTGTCTGTGTTATTATGCCATGTGATACTAACCCTTAGCATGCTAGAATGACATGGACATAGGGATGTTTTATTAATGCTTTAATCATGATAGTATGCTGCTATGTTATGTGTTCTTTGTGTTGTTATAATACATGTGGACTTCGAAGAAATAACATAGAACGATGCATCTAGATTAAAATCCTCAAAGTAAATACTAAGTGGGAGAGGGAATTAATATGAAATTAAATCCCATGGTCTCCATCATGGTCTTATTATTCTGACCCTTAGAATTGCTGTTGGAGGTTTCAGTTCTGGTCTTTCTTTTTGCTGCCATTTTTCTGATAATAAAACAAATATTTCTTTTTAATAATTTATTAAATAGTTGATAATAGATAAAGAAACAATTTGACTAGTATTAAAATAGGAAATTTAATTAATGGATAATGGAAAAAAATAATTTGACTAATATTAAAACAAGATATTTAAATCATTAAAAATAAAAACAATCAGTTGAAATGATCTTAAAGTTTTGAGTGATAACGATGATACACTGTTTTTAAATTAAACAGAATTTAAAATATGAAAAACTGTAAAATAATAAAATAAATGTAAATGTTGTAAAGACTCGAATTTAAATTAATAAATAAAAAAGTTGAAAAAAATTTATTTTATATATATGACACCAGCCTCAGGTGTAAATGCTTGGTATAAAAGGTCTACATCAGATCTGTCATGACTCATGCTGATACATGTCAAAACTATATATTACACACATGCATATCTAATCACACTATATTATGCTGCATCTATCTACATATTTCACATATAGTACAACAACTGGCTCCAACTATCAAACATCAAAACCCTGGCGGAAGCTCTGCCTCAACCTCTGGTATAAACTGATACTTTACAGGTAATGGAGGTGGAAGCAGTGGCTCAAAGAACTCTAAAGGATCAAAAATCTCCATAGGATCTGGTATCTGCTTAGGAGCTGGTGGTGCTGGCTCCTAGGGTAACTGTGGTTGAAGTGGCTGAAGTATCTGTGCTGGTATCTCAGCTGACACTGATAGTATAACTAGTGCAACTGGCCCGGTAATAGTCCTCTCGGAAGGCGCTGATGATTCCATCTGATAATACAACAAGGAAAGAAAAGGGTCACTTAACAATCCTAGAACTTATACATTCCTAATCTAGACTTATCTAAACCCTAACACTACTATTTCTATCTTATGTGATCTTGCTATCTTATCTTAATCCTAATGTTCTTGTTTTCAGGGACCAAACCTACAGCTCTGATGTCAAACCTGTTACACCGTCCAAACCCGGGATATAAGTCTGGGGGTTACTAGCTAATCTTCAATTATGTACAACCTGTATAACAATTAAGCAGATATATATATATATATATCTAAACCCTTTTACAACTAACCAGGATCTTTTTAGGTTGAAGTATGAAAATAAGAACCACATTCTACTTTTATTACAATCCAAATTTAAAATCTTACGAAACTTTCTTTATTACAAACCATTATCTAACAAGTTTTAAACTACACTTCTTGTTTATTTAAACACACACATTAACTATCTACACTACACCTGCTCAGGATACTCAAAACTTTCCTCCTGAATTGGGATCAGCACTTTTGGTATGAGAGGGTCCCACGGCTTGACTCTCTTCTTTACCAGTCGAGTCCTGATAGGTTTCATTTTCCTTCTTAACTGAAAATAATAAGGTGAATAACAACAAAAAGGAGGTGAGCCATAAGTTGCTCAACAAGTCCATAATATATAAGCAATATTATGTTAAGCTAAATGAACCGGTACTTTGGTTACATCTGCAAAGATATAACCACGCAAGAAAAGAACGAAGGCCATTATCGGCGAGTATCAATAAACTAAACTGGACACAATTTCGCACCTATATCCTGCTAATCAGCCAGGATACAGTGCAGATCCATACCTCAATGTATAGATCCATTCGGGTACCCAGGCTCTACGGCCCAACACAAGGATCCGGTTAATTCCCGGTCCTTAGGATCAAGTGTATACCTGACCCTAATCGTCACCATCCAGTCCATCGATGAGCAACCAGAACAATCGGTATGATTTGATATATCCCAACCTCAGAATATATCAAGATATATGTATATATATGTATAACTATTGGAATATGAATAGAGGATTCAATGAATTAGGAGATATCAGGAATCGAGACGAAATATGAACAAAGGAATAATAATTGTGTATCAGTGTTAGTGAACAGGAGTTATCAATGTGTAACTGCGATAAGAATATGAAAGTAATTCACTATTCCGAAATTAGAATAGGGGAAAAACTTGTCGTTCACGCGATTGACCACAAGTATATCACCTTCCTCTATCACCGGCTCGTTCTGCCTTGCTGGATTCACTTCTATCAAAGAAATAGACTTCTGTAGTCATCTCGCATTTCAATCATGTCTCAAACCAACCTTACTGATAAGGAAGAAAATAAGGCCTGGGTTTATAATTAATTTTGCATTAATCATATTAGAATTGGGCCAACAGTTAGGCTCATTTGAGAAGGCCCAAAACCCTGAATATTAATTAATTTCGTAATTAATTAATAAAGGATAAGTCAGCTGATAAGATGAGTCCTAATGGAGAAATAAATCCTTGTAGATTGGCCAACAAGGAACCTGGTGGGATAAGGAATTAACTTCCTACCTCTTAGGACTCCAGAGTCCATTCTAATTCTGGGACTTGCTCACCAAGTCTCCTAACCCAAGTCCAATTCAAGAACTCCCAAACATCTATATAAGGGGCCTCACCCCACAAATTAGAACTACATTTTTTGACTTGATCTTTGGCATACAGCAAGGTACGTAGGCATCTTATAAGGCAGATTGAGTCACGAAACACAAGAGCAGTCAAATTGATCCTCGAAGCTCACGTTCCCGAGTAATAAACACAGCAATTAATATACCTTAGTTTTTGATCAATAACATTTGGCGCCATCTGTAGGACAGCACAACAACAACCATGGCGAGAACATGTAGAACAAGTAGCATCCTTGAAGGAGGAACACCCATAGGGATAACCCAAATAATTTCGTCAACCATGGAGGTACCTCCGCATTTAACCTATGCCATCACCCAAGGAGGAGCCTAGGTAGGGGCAACTGAACCTCAACCTTAAGGGACGATTCCCCTGACTCCTCAACGTATGAATCCCCAACTTCAACAACTACATACACCTGTGAATTCTCGACCCATTGGGTATGAGTATTCAACTGTTGTAACCACTAACCCCCTTATGGGATGCCCCTTTACCCCGAGGTTGGAGGAAGTGAACATGTTGGACGGAGTGAAGCACAGGGGAAAACACCCCCTACATACAAGTTTTGGCTCATATCCCGGAGGATCAGGAATTTTCTAGTCCTTATACTGAGAGAGACTCCGAATCTTCGGATGATGAAGTGGCCCCAATGTAATGCCCTCCAGACCCGGGGTATAAGTCTGGGGGTTACTAGCTAATCACCAAACCTGTACAATCTGATTAACAATTAATAAAGAAATGAAATTAAACCCTTTTAACACTAACCAAGATCTTTTTAGGTTGAAGTATGAAAACAAGAACCACTAACTGCTTTTATTACAACCCAACATTCAAAATCTCACAAACTCTCTTTATTACAAACCATTGTCTAATTCATTTTAAACTAAGTTCAACTTTTATTCAAACACACACACTATCTATCAACACTCCACCTGCTCGGGCAATTCAAAGATTTCTTCCTGGATTGGGATCAACACCTTGGGTATGAGAGGATCCCAATGCTTGACCCGCTTCTTTACCACTCGAGTCCTGATTGGTTTCATATTCCTTCTTAACTGAAAATAATAAGGTGAATAACAACAAAAGGGGTGAGCCAAAAATTGCTCAACAAGTCCACAAAATATAAACAGTGTTAAAGCATTTTAAATGAATCCGTCATCCTAGGTATATCCGCCAAGATATAACCTCACGAGAATAGAAAGAAGGCCATTACTGGCGAGTACAAATGAACTAAACTGGACATAAGTTCGCATCTATATTCTGCTGATCAGTTAGAATATAATGCAGATCCATATCTCAATATATAGATCCAGTCGGGTACCCAGGCACTACAGCCCACGTCGAGGCACCAGTCATCCCGGTCCTCAGGATTAAGACACACTCAATCCCAAAAATATCATTATCCAGTCCATCGCTTAGCAACCGGAACAATCGGTATGCTTTGATATATTCCAAACATTAGAATATATCAATCTTCATGTGTTACCAATAGAATATGAATCAAGAATCCAAAGAAATGGAGAAATCAAGAATCGAAATGAAATATGAACAAAGGAATAACAAGTGTATATCAGTGATCAAGAACAATAATCAAGAGAATGCAAATGTGATAATCATTTGAATTAATATCACTATTCTGAAAGTAGAATAGGGGAAACACTTGCCTTCTGCGCGACTCACTGCAATTGAATCACTTCTGTCTATCACCTTGGACTATTACCGACTCAACTTTCCTGGCTGGCTTAGCTTCTGTTGGCAAAACAGACTGGTTAAGTCACGTCGTACTTCATTTGCATCTTGAATCGACTTCAAACCGTTCCTAACCTCTACCCATGCGCTTATGACTGACTCATGTATTACATATAAGCAAGTAAGACTCGATTAACCACGTAATACACATAAGCACATAAGCACATAATCATTTTTATGGTTAAAATAATTTTTAAAACCAAAATCGACTCGCTGATCGCTCAACTGATCGTTATCTAACTCGTTTCCCATTTTTCCGAAATTTTTCGGACTCATCTCGGCACGTAACTCGACTGATAATCAAACAAGTAACAGAATCAACTAATTTTTTAAAAGAAATTAAGCTTTTATATTATTTTTAATGAAAAGAATTCATTTTTCTGAGTCAACAGGCTTTGATTTCAAGCA
Organism: Apium graveolens; assembly: GCF_009905375.1. Classification (NCBI taxonomy): domain Eukaryota; kingdom Viridiplantae; phylum Streptophyta; class Magnoliopsida; order Apiales; family Apiaceae; genus Apium; species Apium graveolens. The sequence continues at coordinate 24,737,678 of NC_133650.1, read as the reverse complement.
AATCGGACTAACGGTTGAATTATTATCAATTAAATACTAATAATTCCATTTATTAATTATTATAAGTAAGTATTACTAATTTTTTTTAAACTCAAAAATAATTTTTAAATCATTATTTAAGAAAAATCAGAATTAAAAATAATTTTTCTATAATTTTTGGAATTAAAATGAATTTATTATGATTTATTGAAAATTATTTGATTAATTATCAAAATAATTAATCACTTTTAAATAATTAATAAATAATAATTAAATAATAAAGTATTAAGAAGATAATTCAATCTGATTTTTAGAAAATAATTCAGAATTATTTATAATATAAATCAATTAATTAATTAATTTACAAAATAAATAAAACTAATTTTTAAAATTAATAAAAATAAAATAAAAATCAAAATTACAGAAACACATGTCAGAATCCAATTCCTGACAAAATCAGATCAAACCCGGGTTCTAGAAACGGGTCAACCGGGTTGGATTCTGGGTTGCCAAGAACATCACCGGATTTTTCCCAAAATCCGGTGAGTTCCCGGAGTCCGGCCAACTCCGATCAGCCTCAAATCAACACCGTTTTGTGCTGTTTTTGAGTGCTTTTCATTGCACATCAACACAGCAATCCAACCACGGCCAAAACATACCAAAAACATCTCAGAATCACAATCTCCGGTCAAAATCGACATGAACTCTGGCCAAAATATCATCTTTTGATTCTGTAAACCAAACTCAACGTTCTATAGTGCAAATTGAAGCTAAGAACATATACAATCAACGCCCTAACATTACAAGAACCAAATATTCACAGAAATCATCGAGTTATGTTTTGAAAATCTGACATAAACCCTAGAAATCGTGAATCACTATCCAGGCATCGTTTGTTCAATTAAATACCATAAATCGACTGTAAATCATCCAACAAAGCTTTATCAATCATCAAAACATCAAAATAACCCTAGAATCAAAAAGTCCAAATTCGAACATAAACCCTAGAAATCGAAAATAAAAAACGATACAATAAAACGTGAAATTGATGCAAGAAACAGGATGAACGGATCAAAACCTTCGATTTGAGTACTTGAATCACACGATTTGATGCTGTAATCAGTGAGAAATCACGACTTGATTCTTCGACCCGAACATGTTCTTCCCGACCCGATTTCAGAGAATTTTGTGTATTTTTGCATATTTTTGCATATTTGTGTATTTTATAATTTTTGAGTATTAAAATTTAATTTATAAATTTTTTATATATACAATATATATGCCAAAATTTCCCAAAAATTTTGAATAATGCAAAAATGCAAAGAAATAATATAAATGAAAGTCCTATAATTTTATAAAAATAAAAATGTGATTTTTGTGGGGTTTTTGACACCCAATGGGGCCCGGAAAAGTCAATTTTCGCAAAACGAGAAAATTTATAAAATAACTAGATGTTCAGAATAATGCGATTGTAAAAGCCATTTGATGAAAAATAAGGCCCATTATTTTATTTGAAATACTGGCTTTAAAATCATTATTTGGGTCGTAAAATGTTTGAAATGAAACCTATGAATGCATAATAAAATATCTGAAAATATCTTAAAATATATATATGACATGGAATACACGTAACACATAACAGTTAGGGTTTATCAGATAATCACACATAAATGACATAGTAATACACATATTTTATTATAATTATGATATAATATAAGCGTAAATTTCCCAGTCGTTACATCCTTCCCCCCTTAAAAGGATTCTGTCCTCAGAATCTTCTATAAAAACAAATGAGGGTATTTCTCTAATATTTCACTTTCAAGTTCCCAGGTTGATTCTTCAACCATAGGATTTTTCCACAACACTCGCACTAAATATACAGACTTATTTCTCAACACTTTCTCTCGCCGGTCTACAATTCTTACCGGCTGTTCTACGAAAGACAAATCAGGTTGGATTTCTATCGGCTCATACTCTATTACATGCCTAGAATCAGGACTATATCGCTCAAGCATTGACACGTGAAACACATTGTAAATATGCTGCATATGAGGCGGTAAAGCTAATTCGTATGCAACTTTTCCCACTTTCTTCAAAATTTTAAATGGTCCGACGTATCGTGGTTTCAATTTTCCCTTATTGCCAAATCTGGTCAATCCTTTCCATGGCGATACTTTGAGTAGTACATTTTCTCCCTCTTGATAGTCCATATCTTTCCTGGCTTGATCTGCATAATTGCGCTGCCTGTCTTGTGCTGCATGGAGTCGTTTCTAAATGAGTTCAATCTTTTCTTTCGTTTGTTGAATTAATTCTGGACCCAAAATTTTGCGTTCTCCAACTTCATCCCAATGTACTGGTGATCTGCATTTTCTCCCGTATAATGCTTCATACGGTGGCATTTCAATGCTGGCGTGATAGCTGTTATTATAAGAAAATTCTACCAGAGGTAGATGTTCATCCCAGCTACCTTCAAAATTGATCGCACAAACTCGTAGCATGTCTTCAATCGTTTGAATAGTTCTTTCACTTTGCCAATCAGTTTGCGGATGATAAGCGGTACTCATGTTCAATTTGGTTCCAAAATATTCTTGAAATTGTCTCCAAAATCTTGAGTTGAAATGAGGATCTCGATCGGACACGATAGATATTGGAACTCCATGTCGTATTACAATTTACTTGAGATACAAGTGCACTAGCTTGTCGAGTGAAAATCTTTCGTTAATAGGTAGAAAATGTGCTGACTTTGTGAGTCTGTCAATGATTACCCATATCGCATCATGATTTGCCTTTGTCCTTGGTAGTCCTACTACAAAATCCATCGCTAGATGTTCCCATTTCCATTCTGGAATGTCTAACAGTTGTAATAATCCGCTCGAACGTTGATGTTCCACTTTAACTCGCTAGCATGTGTAGCATTTACTCACCCATTCAGCTATTTCCTTCTTCATGTTCGGCCACCAGAAGTTTTCTTTCAGATCGCGATACATTTTTGTACTTCCTGGATGAATGGAATACTTTGAACTGTGCGCATCTCGCATTATTTCTTCTTTTAATTCTACCACATTAGGGATCCAGATTCTCGACGCAAAATGTAAAATTCCTTCGTAATCTCTCTGAGTTGTGATCTCTTCTCCCGTCAGGTCATCATCTTGACTCATCAGTTCATCTTGACAGCGGCGAATCTTCTCTAACAACTCCGGTTGGAAAGTCATAGTGTAGATAGCTTCTGCAGATTCATGGGAAATACGAATCACAATTTCCAATTTGTCGAATTCCTTGGTTAATTCTTCACATGAAGTTAATCGATTTAATCTTTCTTTCCTGCTCAGCGCATCTGCTACAATATTTGCTTTCTCTGGATGATAACTGATCGTGACATCGTAATCCTTTATCAATTCCAGCCATCGATGTTGTCCCATGTTCAGTTCCTTTTACGTAAAGATATACTTCAGACTTTTATGATCTGTGTAGATTTCACATTTTTCACCATAGAGATAATGTCTCCAAAGCTTCAACGCAAATACGATCGCTGCCAATTCCAGATCATGAGTAGGATATTTCTGCTCATGAGGTTTGAGTTGTCTCGAGGCATATGTGATGACGTTACCGTACTGCATCAATACACATCCTAGCCCGCGATACGAAGCGTCGCTGAAAATGACGAAATTTCCTAGCTCGTCTGGCAATACAAGTACCGGTGCGGTTACTAACCGATTTTTCAACTCTTGAAAACTTTCTTCACACTTATCATCCCATTCAAACTTTTCACTTTTTCGAGTCAACTTGGTCAGCGGCGTTGCTATCTTCGCAAAATCTTTGACAAACCTTCGATTATATCCTGCCAACCCCAAGAAACTTCGAACTTCTATCGGCGTCCTTGGTCTTTGCCAATTTAACATAGCTTCAATCTTTGTTGGATCGACTTGGATGCCTTCTCTACTGATGATATGCCCTAGACATTGTACCTTCCTTAACCTGAATTCACATTTCAAAAATTTTGCGTATAGTTGTTCTTTCCTCAGAATTTCCAAAGCTATCCTCAAGTGTTCCGCATGCTCTTCTTCCATCTTGGAATAAATCAAGATGTCATCAATGAATACAATCACGAATTTATCCAAATATTTCTTGAATACTCTGTTCATCAAATCCATGAATGCTGCTCGCGCATTTGTCAAACCGAATGCCATTACCAAAAACTCGTAATGTCCATATCTTGTATGAAACGCTGTCTTTGGAATATCTTCAGCTTTAATCTTCAATTGATGATAGCCTGATCATAAATCTATCTTTGAAAACCATGTTGCTCCTTTTAACTGATCGAACAAATCGTCGATTCTCGGTAAGGGATACTTGTTCTTGATAGTGAGTTTATTCAATTCCCTATAGTCGATGCATAATCGCATGCTGCCGTCCTTTTTCTTTACAAATAACACCGGTGCACCCCATGGGGATACACTAGATCGTATAATGTCTCGGTCTAAAAGATCTTGCAGTTGCGTTAACAATTCCTTCATTTCGACTGGAGCCATCCGATATGGAGCTTTTGAAACTGGTTCTGTGCCTGGTGCTAGATCAATCGTGAACTCGATTTCTCGATCTGGCGGTAACCCTGGAAGCTCGTCTGGAAAGACGTCCGGAAACTCACATACAACTGGAATGTCTTCTATTCTAGGACTTCCTTTTTCAGTATCTAACACGTAAGCTATGTACGCCTCACATCCTTGTCAAAGCAATCGTTTAGTCTGCATCACAGTGAGAAATTTCTTCCGCTATTTTTCGCCTTTGAATATTACCGTTGCATTTTCCGTAGTTCATAATTTGACTCTCTTATTCGCGTAATCTATCTGAGCCTTATCACAAGCTGACCAATCCATTTCCAAAATGACATCGAATTCTCCTAGCTTAAAAGAAATTAAATCTACCAAAAAATGATGTCCGACTATTTCTATATCACACGCAGGACATAACCGATCTACCGGAACTTGGTCATCATTCGCTAATTTTATAATTAACGTTTCGCCCAACCATTCGATTTCACAATGTAACTTATCAAGAAATTCTTCAGAAATAATTGAACGAGTAGTTCCAGAATCAATTAATATTTTTGAACTTACGGAATTCACCAAAAGTGTACCTGCAATCACACTTGGACTCTGCACCGCTTCTTTCATTATCATGTTAAAAGTTTTTACTTTGGGTTGATTAGGTGGCGGCGGAGGTAATGCTAACACTCTCGAAACACTGGCTGTCATAGCTGGTCCTTTGCAATTTCTGGAGATATGCCCTTTCTTTCCACACTGGAAACAAGTCATTTCCGTTGTTCTACCTGTTGGACATTCATTAGAATAATGCCCTTTTCTGCTTACTCCGATAACACGTTACATCCCTTTTGATACCTACACCAGTATGCTTTCGATTACATGTCTTGCAGTACGACACTGGAACTCTGACCATTCCTTGCTGATTGGAGGTTTGGAAAAGATTACCTACCTTCTGTGGACCTTATCCTATCCTTTTAAAATTCAAATTTGCCCTGTCTTGAAATCCCGGCTTTCTGCTGGAGCGATCTTGGAAACTTCCATGTCCCTTGTCTTGCTGAGATCTTTCACTTTCCCCTTCTATAATCAAAGCTTTCTGAACTACGGCAGTATACGTTGTCAATTCGAAAACTGCAACTTGGCCACAAATCCATGGTCGTAACCCTTCTTGAAACCTTTGAACTAGCTTCTCTTCAGTGTCAACCTGTTCCGGAACAAACCTAGCCAACTCAGTGAATTTGGCTTCATATTCAGCCACGGACATATTTCCCTGCTTCAATTCTAGAAACTTAATCTGCATTTGGTTTTTCACATAGCGAGGAAAATGTTTTTCTAAAAACAACTTTTTAAACCTATCCCACGCAATAACATCTTCACCCTCTAAAGCTTTTTTAGATTCCCAACAATAATTCGCCTCTCCTTTCAATACGTAACTAGCAAAATCAGTCTTCTGGTCCTCACCTATCTTCACTAGTGTGAACGCTTTCTCTATTTCTTTTAACCAGGTGGTAGCTTTAATAGGATCAGTAGACCCTTCAAATTCTGGAGGTTTAACTGACTGAAACTGTTTAAAAGTAATAACAGGTAATACTTGTGGTAATTGAGGCTCAGGATGAGGGGGCTGTTATAATATTTGTTATTGTATCTACTGTTGCTGATGCTGCATCTGCTGCTGCATCATTACCATCTGTTGTTGCATCAGATGGAACATTTGGTTCATGGTCTCATTAGTCTGGTCTTCGGAATTGCTGTTAGAGGTCTCAGCCCTAGTCTTTCTCTTTGGTGCCATCTTCTTCTTATAATAAAATAGGTGATATTTATTTAACAGTTTAATAAACAATTGACAATATGTAAGGAAAACAATTTATCCTATATTAATAACATGGTTTATTTAAAGAAAACAGTTGATGAATGTAAAGACTGGAAATGTAAACAGTTAAATAAAATAATTGTTCTCTTTTTTTTTCAACAGGAATTATAATATGGAAAACTGTAAAGTGAAAGTAAATGCTGTAAAACTGTAAAGACTGAAATTTAAATAAAAGGAATTGAAAAAGTTCATCGTATATATATGTGACACCAGCTTCAGGTATAAATGCTTGATACAAAAAGTCTCGGGCTACTGGTCATCACTATGGCTACAAGTTAAACTACTGATATACGCATACACACTACTCACTAAGTTATACTATGCTGCCTCTATATACATATGTACTCTGGAGTCACTGTCTCAAACCATCTCAGAACCCAGGCGGAATATGCCTAAGCTCCTCTCTAAGTGCCTGGACCAAAGTCTGTGCCAAGCGGAAAACCCTGTAGAACTCTGCAAAAGAAGGAGGTCCATCATGAGTCAAATCATCCAGCTCCCAAGTAGCGCTCATCAACACTGACTGCAATCGTTGTCTCATATAATAATCCGGCTGTAGGGCCGCTAACGGTCCTCTGTCCCTCTGATCAAACAGATGCATAATCTCCCGACATTGTGCCCGCCAATACTTCATATCATCCCTCATAACTCTATACTCATGGTATGGTACCATATGCGGCTGAGAAACCTGACCTACTGACTCCTGGGAAGGAACCCTCGGTATACCTGCACCCTGCTGTGGTAAACCTAACTGTAGATCCACATCATGCTCTCCCATCCCCTCGACTGGAATCATCTGAACTATGTCCGGCTCTGGGGCATGCACTGGTATAGGAGGTAACAATGGTAGTGGTGGTAACTCCTGCTCAATACCTTGTATAAACTGGTACTTAACTGGTAAAGGAACCATCGGCTCAAAGAACTCATATGGATCAAACATCTCCATGGGGTCATGAACTATCCCCTGAACCGGTGGTACCGACTCATGTGGCAATGGTGGTGGAGGTGGTAGAGGAGGAAACATATACTCAGATACTGGAGGTATAACCGGTGCTGCTGGCCCAGTGACTGTCCTCTCGGAAGACGCAGAATAACCAGAAGATGCCATCTGATAATGTACCAAAGAAAAGAAAAAGTCACTAACAATCCTAAGATTTATACTTCGCTATTCTAATCTGACCTAAATCCTAACACTATTCTTCCTAATTTGACTATCCCTATCTTATGTGATCTCCATATTCTATCTTAATCCTAATGTTCTTGTTTTCAGGGACCAAACCTACGGCTCTGATGCCAAACCTGTAACGCCCTCCAGACCCGGGGTATAAGTCTGGGGGTTACTAGCTAATCACCAAACCTGTACAGTCTGATTAACAATTAATAAAGAAGTGAAATTAAACCCCTTTAACACTAACCAGGATCTTTTTAGGTTGAAGTATGAAAACAAGAACCACTAACTGTTTTTATTACAACCCAACATTCAAAATCTCACAAACTCTCTTTATTATAAACCATTGTCTAATTCATTTTAAACTAAGTTCAACTTTTATTCAAACACACACACTATCTATCAACACTCCACCTGCTCGGGCAATTCAAAGCTTTCTTTCTGGATTAGGATCAACACCTTAGGTATGAGAGGATCCCGAGGCTTGACCCGCTTCTTTACCACTCGAGTCCTGATTGGTTTCATATTCCTTCTTAACTGAAAACAATAAGGTGAATAACAACAAAAGGGGTGAGCCAAAAATTGCTCAACAAGTCCATAAAATATAAACAGTGTTAAAGCATTTTAAATGAACCCATCATCCCAGGTATATCCGCCAAGATATAACCTCACGAGAATAGAAAGAAGGCCATTACTGGCGAGTACAAATGAACTAAACTGGACACAAGTTCACATCTATATTCTGCTGATCAGTCAGAATATAATGCAGATCCATATCTCAATATATAGATCCAGTCGGGCACCCAGGCACTACGGCCCACGTCGAGGCACCAGTCATCCCGGTCCTCAGGATTAAGACACACTCAATCCCAAAAATATCATTATCCAGTCCATCGCTTAGCAACCGGAACAATCGGTATACTTTGATATATTCCAAACACTAGAATATATCAATCTCCATGTGTCACCAATAGAATATGAATCAAGAATCCAAAGAAACAGAGAAATTAAGAATCGAAATGAAATATGAACAAAGGAATAGCAAGTGTATATCAGTGATCAAGAACAATAATCAAGAGAATGCAAATGTGATAAGCATTTAAATCAAAATCACTATTCTGAAAGTAGAATAGGGGAAAAACTTGCCTTCTGCGCGACTCACTGCAATTGAATCACTTATGTCTATCACCTTGGACTATTACCGACTCAACTTGCCTGGCTGGCTTAGCTTCTGTTCGCAAAACAGACTGGTTAAGTCACGTCTTACTTCATTTCCATCTTGAATCGACTTCAAACTGTTCCTAACCTCTACCCAAGCGCTTATGACTGACTCATGTATTGCATATAAGCAAGTAAGACTCGATTAACCACGTAATACACATAAGCACATAAGCACATAATCATTTTTATGGTTAAAATAATTTTTAAAACCAAAATCGAGTCGCGGATCGCTAAACTGATCGTTATCTGCCTCGTTTCCCATTTTTCCGGAATTTTTCGGACTCGTCTCGGCATGTAACTCGACTGATAATCAAACAAGTAGCAGAATCAACTAATTTTTTAAAAGAAATTAAGCTTTGATATTATTTTTAATGAAAAGAATTCATTTTTCTGAGTCAACAGGCTTTCATTTCACGCAAATCGGACTAACGGTTGAATTATTATCAATTAAATACTGATAATTCCATTTATTAATCATTATAAGTAAGTATTACTAATTTTTTTAAAACTCAAAAATAATTTTTAAAACATTATTTAAGAAAAATCAGAATTAAAAATAATTTTTCTATAATTTTTGGGATTAAAATGAATTTATTATGATTTATTGAAAATTATTTGATTAATTATCAAAATAATTAATCACTTTTAAATAATTAATAAATAATAATTAAATAATAAATAATTAAGAAGATAATTCAATCTGATTTTTAGAAAATAATTCAAAATTATTTATAATATAAATCAATTAATTAAACAATTAATTAATCAATTTACAAAATAAATAAAACTGATTTTTAAAATTAATAAAAATAAAATAAAAATCAAAATTACAGAAACACATGTCGGAACCCAATTCCTGACAAAATTAGATTAAACCCGGGTTCTGGAAACGGGTCAACCGGGTTGGATTCCGGGTTGCCAAGAACATCACTGGATTTTTCCCAGAATCCGGTGAGTTCCCGGAGTCCGGCCAACTCCGATCAGCCTCAAATTAACACCGTTTGGTGCTGTTTTTGAGTGCTTTTCATTGCAAATCAACACAGCAATCCAACCACGGCCAAAACATACCAAAAACATCTCAGAATCATAATCTCCGGTCAAAATCGACAAGAACTCCGACCAAAATATCATCTTTTGATTCTGTAAACCAAACTCAACGTTCTATAGTGCAAATTGAAGCTAAGAACATATACAATCAAAGCCCTAACATTACAAGAACCAAATATTCACAGAAATCATCGAGTTGTGTTTTAAAAATCTGACATAAACCCTAGAAATCGTGAATCACTATCCAGGCATCGTTTGTTCAATTAAATACCATAAATCGACTGTAAATCATCCAACAAAGCTTTATCAATCATCAAAACATCAAAATAACCCTAGAATCAAGAAGTCCTAAGTCGAACATAAACCCTAGAACTCGAAAATAAAAAACCATGCAATAAAACGTGTAATTGATGCAAGAAACAGAAAGAACGGATCAAAACCTTCGATTTGAGTACTTGAATCACACGATTTGATGTTGTAATCAGTGAGAAATCACGACTTGATTCTTCGACCCGAACCTGTTCTTCCCGACCCGATTTCAGAGAATTTTGTGTATTTTTGCAGATTTTAATGATTAATTATAATTAATTAAATAAAAATTAGGCTATTTATAGTAGTAAAATTAATACTCCTAATTAAAATTAAGGCCCTAATTCTACACTTTTTAAAATTAATAGGCCCCTAATTTTATAATTTTTGGGTATCAAAATTTAATTTATAAATATTTTATATATATAATATATATGCCAAAATTTCCCAAAAATTGTGAATAATGCAAAAATGCAAAGAAATAATATAAATGAAAGTCCTATAATTTTAAAAAAATAAAAATGTGATTTTTGTGGGGTTTTTGACACCCAATGGGGCCCAGAAAAGTCAATTTTCGCAAAACGAGAAAATTTATAAAATATCTATATGTTCAGAATAATGTGATTGTAAAAGCCATTTGATGAAAAATAAGGCCCATTATTTTATTTGAAATACTGGCTTTAAAATCATTATTTGGGTCGTAAAACGTTTGAAATGAAACCTATGAATGCATAATAAAATATATGAAAATACCTTAAAAATACAGAAATGACATGGAATACACGTAACACATAACAGTTAGGGTTTATCAGATAATCACACATAAATGACATAGTAATACACATATTTTATTATAATTATGATATAATATAAACATAAATTTCCCAGCCGTTAGACCTGTAAGCGCGACCTGGATGGTCCGTCACAAAAAAGGGTTGTAGTCCCAAGAGCTGATCCAAGCAATCTTCTTCCCCTTGGAGATCCTGATGATCCTACTCCACCATTCACTGAAGATATAATGAATGCCCATATCTCAAGGAAGTTCAGGATGCCCACTATCAAAGCTTATGATGGCACGGGGGATCCCGCTAATCATGTCAGGACATTCTCCAATGCACTGTTGTTGTAGCCCGTGAATGACGCTATTTAGTGTCGGGCCTTTCCTCAAACCATGTCGGGTATGGCTCAAAGATGGTATATTCATTTTCCCCCGATCTCTATTGGGTCCTTCAGAGAATTAAGTTAAGCTTTTATTAAGCAGTTCATCAGCGGAAGAGTGCATGAGAAAAGTTCAGCGTCCCTCATGAGCATTGTGCAGGGAGTGAAGGAATCCTTGAGAGACTACCTGAACCGTTTCACAAAGGAAGCTTTAAAAGTCCCGGACCTTGATGACAAGGTACCCATGATAGCACTGCAACAAGGAATTAGAGATGAGTTCTTCAAGATGTCATTGGCCAAGCGCCCCCTTGAAAGCATGTTGCAGCTCCAAGATAGGGCCGGGAAGTACATTAAGGTGAAAGAGAGCATAAGGAAGACCGTAGTAAGTAACGTGCCCGTTGGAGGTAAGAAGCGGAAAACTGATCTGAAATATATCGCTAAGGACAAGTATTCTAGAACTGAGCAATACCCTGATTCAACCCCTAAGAAGGAAGGACCTGGTCAAAAGTTCGCTGAATACGCTAAGCTGAATGCTCCTAGAAGCCAGATCTTGATGGAAATTGAGAAAGACCAAGATATTCGTTGGCCTAAACCCTTGAAGGAAGATCCTGCCAAGCTAGACAAGAGGAAATATTGTGGATTTCACAAAGACATTGGTCATGACATCGATGAGTGTAGGCAACTGAAAGATGAAATAAAGTTCCTCATTCAGAAAGGAAGATTGAACAAGTACACTAGGGAAGGAAGAGATAGGAATAACAATGGGAGAAAGAAATTTAAAGATCATAGGAGGGATCAAGACGATCAGAGACGGAATCCCCAGCCTAGGGGACCAGTCATAGATGTAATTTTTGGAGGAACACAACCCCGAGGACCTGTGATAAACACAATTTTTGGAGGTCCAACTGCTGCTGGATTATCCAAGAACTCCAGGAAAGCATATGCCAGGGAGGTTATGCATATTGTTGGAGAAGCCCCGAAGAGGGCCAGGACAGGAGTAACAATGGCTTTTGATGATTCTGACCTAGAGGGTGTGAAATTTCCTCATCACGACCCGCTGGTCATAACACCTATAATAGGAAACAGCCCGGTTAAGAGGGTCCTTGTGGATAATGGTGCTTCAGTGGATATCTTGCTCCATGACACCTTTTTAAGGATGGGTTATAATGACCCCCAATTGACCCCAACCGACATGCCGATATATGGATTTGCGGGAGTGGAGTGCCCCGTGGAAGGGATAATCAAGTTGCCAACAACCATAGGACAGGAACCAAGGCAAACAACACATATGTTGGACTTTGTGGTGTGAAAGCTACTTCAACTTACAATGCTATCATGGGGAGAACAGGGATACATGCCTTCAAGGTAGTCCCTTCCTCCTACCATTCAGTTATGAAGTTTCCTACCCAGAATGGGATTGGAGAAGAGAGAGGAGATCAAAAAATGGCTAGAAGTTATTATGTAGCCTCTCTGAGGGCAGATGGAGTCGGGGGCAGGTTCTGCCTATTGAAGATCTGGATATTCGAGAGAATGATGAGAAAAGAGGGAAGCCAGCAGAAGACTTGGTTTTGATTCCTTTAGCTCCCAAGGATCCTGAGAAGGTGACTTTCATTGAAGCCACACTAGAGGAGCCCCTTAGAGGGAAGTTGGTGAATTTTTTGCAAGAAAATAGTGATGTGTTTGCATGGTCAGCAGTTGATATGCCAGGCATAGACCCGGAACTGATTACTTACAAGCTGAATGTGGATCCAAATCGGAAGACAGTGAAGCAAAAGAAAAGAAGTTTTGCTCCAGAGAGGCAAGAAGCTATAAAACAGGAAGTAGAGAAGCTCTTATAGGCTGGTTTCATCGAGGAGATTCAATTTCCAGAATAGTTAGAATACCCTGTAATAGTGAAGAAGGACAATGGAAAATGGAGGATGTGTGTAGACTTCACTGATATGAATGATGAATGCCCTAAGGACTGTTTCATGTTGCCAAGGATAGATACTTTGATAGATACCACTGCTGGGCATGAAATGCTGAGCTTCATGGATGGATTTAGTGGATACAATCAGATCAAGATGCACAAGGATGACATCCCAAAGGTATCATTCATCACTGACTTTGGTGTTTATTCTTATCTTGTTATGGCATTTGGTCTTAAGAATGCAGGAGCCACCTACCAAAGGTTGGTGAATAAGATTTTTAAGGATCTTATTGGCAAGACCATGGAAGTCTATGTCGATGACATGTTAGTCAAGAGTTTAGTAAAAACTGACCATATAACCCATTTGAGGGAGGCTTTTGAGGTCCCGAGGTACCATAAGATGATGTTAAATCCTACAAATTGTGCTTTCGGAGTAGGATCTGGAAAGTTTTTGGAATTGATGGTCTCCAAGAGAGGAATCGAGGCCAATCCCGACAAAATAATGGTAATCCTAGACATGGAACCACCAAAAACTATTAAAGATGTTCAAAAGCTCACTGGAAGGATTGCAGCGTTGGGATGATTCATCTCCAAATCTGGGGACAAGTGTTTGTCGTTCTTCAAAACCTTAAAGAAGGTAAAGGATTTTGTATGGAATGAGGAAAACCAGAAGGCATTCGAGGAATTAAAGAAGTATATGGCCCAGGCCCTATTGTTGGCCAAGCCAGTTCTGAACGAAGTTTTATACTTGTACTTAGCCGTTTCAGAGAGTGCCTTGAGCGCTGTATTGGTTAAGGAAGAACTAAAAATCCAGAAACCCGTATACTATGTCAGCAAAATTCTGCATGGAGTTGAGTTGAATTATTCAACTATTGAGAAGTTTGCTTTAGCCTTGGTAATGGCTTCGAGAAAGTTACGTCTCTACTTCCAGACTCATAAGATTGAGGTGCTAACAAATCAGTCCCTGAGAAATATCATTCATAGACCCAAGGCTAGTGGGAGGATGATCAAGTGGGCAATAGAGCTGGGAGAATTCGACATCAAGTATAAGCCACGAACGACAATAAAAGCCCAAACATTGGCTGACTTCATGGTGGAATGTACCATACCTAACCAAGAAGCCAGGGGCAGGAAGATAACTCACCTCAATACAAGGAAGTTGATAAGGGGGATAAAGAAAAGGATGATAAGGAGAAGGAATATTGGGTTCTCTATTTTGATGGGGCATCAAAAACAAATTCAAGTGGGGCAAGGTTAGTTTTACAAAGCCCTGATGGGTTTTTGATTGAATATGCTATGAAGTTAGACTTCCCGACCATAAACAATGAGGCAGAATATGAAGCTCTGATAGCTAGTCTTGGCTTAGCAGGGACACTTAGAGTCAAGAACTTAAAAGTCCGTGGAGACTCGAAGCTAGTCATATCCCAGGTAAAGGGAGAGTTTGAGGCAAGGGATGATACGATGGCTAAGTATGTCCGCCTAGTAAGGGCTGTGATGACCCAATTCGATGAATGTCATGTTGAGCACATTCCGAGGGAGGAAAATGCTAAGGCAGATGCATTATCAAAGTTTATTTCATCTGATATAGAGGAAAGTTCAGGAAGTGTATACTTCCGCGTTCTGAAGACACGGAGCATCGATGTTAAGCTTGTAGCTCCTATAGGTCTGGGGACATCATCGATAGATCCCATTAAGACCCATATTCAAACCGGTTGGTTGCCAAATGATGCTACTGAAGCACGGAAGTTGGCTATTTGAACACTAAGATACTCTTTGATAGATGGGATTTTGTATAAAAGATCTTATATAGTTCCTTACCTAAGATGTCTCAGGCCCGATGAGGCACGCTTGGCTCTTGAAGAAGTGCATGAAGGTATCTGTGGGCAGCACTTGAGGGGCAGAGCACTAGCTTATAAGATACCCCATTTGGGCTTCTATTGGCCAGAAATGATGGCTAATGCCAAAGAGTATGTGAAGAAGTGTGATCGCTGTCAGAAACATGCACCTGTCATTAGAAAACCCCCCGAGATGCCGACTTCCATCAACTCACCTATCCCCTTTGCTATGTGGGGAATGGATATACTTGGGCCTTTCCCCATGGCGACGACACAAAGGAAGTTCCTGATTGTAGCCATTGATTATTTTACTAAGTGGATTGAAGCCAAGCCTTTGGCTAAAATCACAACTAAGCAGGTTGCACAATTCCTATGGGAAAATATCATGTGCTGGTATGGAATTCCCCGCATCATAGTCACTGAAAATAGAACGCAGTTCAACAATGAGGAATTCAAGAAGTATTGTGAGGAGAATGAAATTGAATTATGATTCACCTCTGTGGCTCACCCACAAGCCAATGGGCAAGCGGAATTGGCGAATCGAATAATCCTAGATGGACTAAAGAAGAGGATCGAGAAGTCGAGAAATAACTGGATGGATGAAATACTCCCAATACTATGGGCCTATATGACTACCTGTAGGGTCACGACTGGAGCAACTCCTTTCATGTTAGCATATGGGGCAGAAGCAGTTGTTCCTGTAGAGATATCACATTCCACCCCCAGGATTCAAGCTTTCAATGCTGAGGAAAATGAGGAAGGGCAAAGGTTAGCCCTGGATCTAATTGATGAAGTGCGAGATGAGGCGCATGCGAAGATAGTGGAATATCAGAAAAAGGCTTCGTTCTACTACACCTAAGGGTTAAAGAAAGGTTCTTCAAACAGGGTGACTTAGTGTTGAGGAAGGTGGAAGCTTCTGGTATAGGGCAGAAAGGGAAGCTTGCCCCAAATTGGGAAGGGCCATAAAGGTCAGGAGTGTTCAAGGTAGAGGAACCTACAAGCTTGAGACTATGGATGGCTTTGAAGTCCCGAGAACTTGGCATGCACAAAACCTGAAGATTTACTATGTGTAAGGCGGTTGAGAACGATTCTCACATGTTAAGATGACAAGTAGGTTGAAAAGCACCTTGAAACTTTGCTTTCTTAGGATTTACATGTTTTATTTTGAGGTTTATTAAGACTTGTGTAAGGGATGAATCCCAACAATTTGTGAAATTCAGAAAGTTTTCAAAATATGTTCCAGTAACAAGACAGGTAAACTTCGATAAATAAAACTGGTTCGAATAAATAGTACAAAGTCTGATAAACAAAATCTCGATGACAAGATAAAATAAATAAGCCATGCAAGGCTAGAAAGCTCTAAGGAGTAGAGGTGCCCTCGATATCCATATCATCATCTCCTCCGCTCTCGCTGGAAGTCTCAGTCATGCCGGAGGAGGAAGAGCTATAATCCGCAGCAGGCCTCGAAGATGACTCGGGAAGAGGAAGAAGCGGGCCCTGAGGGATACGATCCGAGGAAACCACTCGGGTACGAAACCTCTGCAGCAAAGCCTCGTCATCAGGGCAGACATAGTCCGTCGGGTTAATATCAGGACAGGCCTCATTCACGGTCTTAAGGGCCGTGTCCCAGCCAGTCCTAAAAAACCCAAGGAAGACTGAGTCGTCCCTCACCCTCATGGACTGGGTAAACTCCTCCGAGTCCAAGTAGTTGTCAATCGCCTTATCTTTCTCGGCCCGTAGCACCACCAGCTCGGTGTTGGACTCTCCGAGCTCCTCATCCTTACGCTTCAGCTTCCGCTCCAAAGCGGCATACTTCTTCTGCTGCTTTCTGAGGGCATTATCAGCTTTGTCAGAAGCCCTCTTCCAGGATTCAGCTTGCCTCACAGCACCTTGAAAGTAGGTGTTATACTGAAATGAAATAATAAATGAGGATATAATAAGGCAATAAAATGCTACAAGTAAAAAGAAAGAAAAATTTCAAGGAAGGGTCATACCGAGGCCAGGGACTGAGCTCCCTTGCGCTTTATCCTCTCCAAGTCAGGGGTAGCAACCACGTCAGTAAAGTCCTTGGGGGTTACGCCGTGGTAGGACCAATCCCAAGCATAATTTGTGGATCCAACCACAGTATCCCCTCGGCGGAATCCCCAAAGTGGCTGAAAGGAACTCGTAGCAACAGAGACAGGAGCAGTGATAGGGGCACTATGGGCCTCAGCTCCCTTAGCTGGAACCTCCACCATGGGCTCTTTGTTCTTTCGTAGGAAGATAGGCTCCGTAGCCTTTCCTCGAGTATCCAGACAAGAGAGGCACATTATCCTCGTTGATTTCCTTAGCAGCTGCAAAACAAGAGAAAAAAACAAAATAAGTGGTGTCAATAATGCATGAAAGAAAGTAAAGATGAGAAGGGAAGAAAAATACCCTGTTGAGAAACAGAGGATAGCCCCACGTGGATGAGGGAGAACTCCTCTAAAAGAGTCTAGCTGATAGTGGCACCATCATCCCGAGTAAGCTCATCATTATTGATAGTTTCCTCGGGGGTTAGGTGAATGGATTTGAGGGTACCATCACTAACCTTCCCAAAAGAAGATCTGAAGAGGGTGCCCCAGTCAACATTCTCCCACCTTAACCCGACAAAAATATTCCTCCAATTTTGGTTATTGTCGGGAATGGAGGCGCTGTTAAAAATGTGCTTACACTTGGGCCTTTGACCCCACAATACCTGAAGAACTGTTATAATATTGGAAAACTTTCCTAAAAACAACTACAGATAAGGGAAAACCTCCTCTAAGACAACAAACCATGAAACATAAAATGTTCCTCCAGGGATTTGGAGGAAGCTGACAGGGGTTAATTTGCAAATCAGCTAGGAGGTTAGGAATGAAGGGATGAAAAGGAAAACTTAGCCCAGCATCAAGGGCATCTATGTAAACAAAAAGACTATCGGGTTTCCAGTGGCAAGTACGGTCGCCACCAGAAACTGGAAATAGCCTAAGGGGAGGCATAGATTATAACTTGCGTTTAACTTATCGTAATCTATATTGTGCCATGTGTTGCAATGATTGAAAGAATCAAGATGTGCAGTTGAAGGATATTTGTCCCCCCTAGTGTTAATCATATCTATCAAAGACATGTAAGAAGATCGGATTTCAACATCCTTACCTCGTTTCGAAGCTGAGGCTATCTTGGCCGCTCTCTCGAAATTCTTATCTGCCATTGATAGAAGTCTAAAGACCTTGAAACCTTGGAAGGAAGGAGCCCGAAAAAGGCTTGGAGATGGCCGAAAAACTCTTAGAGAAGGAAGAGTGTTGAGAGTGTTGAGAGAAGAGGAGGATGTTTGAGAAATGAGTGAAATGAGAAGTGTGGAGAGTCACCCCCCACCCCCCACTCTTATATAGGCACATGGAGGGCAAATTGGGCCTAAAAAAGCCCATTTAGGCCCAAAAAATGGAGAATTCTGGAAAGTTCTAGCAGATTTTGGAAAAATCCAAGTAAATCCTAGAAATAAATGGAAGATTCTAGAAAAATCTGGAGTTTGGGCTTAAAAAGAAGGCCCAACCCAAAATTTATTGGGCCCAGGGGTATGAAAAGCCCAGAGTAAGGGCCCATGACAGAAAACACAAATCTTTTTGGGCCTAAAAAAGCAAGCCTAGAAAGTTCTTGGCCCCAAGGAAGGCCAGAACCAAAGAATAAATCAGAAAAAACCAGGGGCCCAATTGACAAGCCTGTAGAAAATGGGCCCAAGGAAAAAAGCCCAAATGTTTGAAAAGCCCAGAAAAAGGCCCAAGTTAGAAAATATAGAACCTGATCCCATTCGATCAGAATGCTAGTTAAATTTCTAGTCGAAAGGATGAGGATGAAAATGCTTTCGACCAGGGCTTGAAGGAGGGTTAATTCGACCAGAAATAGGCCCAATTCGACCAGAATCTCAATTTAATTTCTGGTCGAACACTTTTCCTCGAAATTGAATTCGACCTGGGCATAAAAAAGGGCTAATTCAGTCAGAAAATAAACATCATGACCGAAAAGGGCAGAATCTTGATCGACAAAAAATAAATAAATATATATAGTATAAAATCTTGGTCGAAATTCGATGAGGAATTGAGATCGAACGTTTCTGCTCGAAAGCCTGTCGACTAGGGCACATCAAAGGTTAATTCGACCAGGATCCTGGTCGAACAGGATTCCTAGTCCAACCAGGTATAAAAAAAGAAAGAAAAAGAAAAAGAAAGAAAAAGAAAAAGAAAAAGAAAGAAAAGGAAGAAAAAGATGGAGAATCCTGAAAAATTGCAGAAGATTGAAGGAAATTCTTTAAAATATTTTCTGAAAATATAAATATTTTCAGAAAATGAGGAATAAATCCATAAAATCAAGGAAAAATCCCGGAATTAAGGGGAAAATCCAGAAAATTATGGAAAAATCCCAGAATTTAGGGAAATTCCAGAAAAATATGGGAAAATTCCAGAAAGCCAAGGAAAAATCCCAGAATTCAGGGAAAGTTCTAGAAAATTAAGGGAAAATTCCAAAAATCAAGGAAAAATCCCAGAATTCAGGGAAAATTCCAGAAAATTAAGGGAAAATTCCAGAAATTTAAGGAAAAATCGCATATTTCAGGGAAGATTTCATAAAATTAAAGAAAAATCCCAGAATTCAGGGAAAATTCCTGGAAATTAAGATATTTCCTAAATAATAGGGAT